>NW_018165029.1:169621-187729 GCF_001263595.1 Phalaenopsis equestris | reverse complement strand
TGACGTTATACATTATAATTGTATTTAAGACACAACATTAGCAAGCAGGGGGTCTCTGATGATAGTAATTGACGACAGTAATTTATTGTCGGGTCTTCAGTCCAAAACAAACTTTGAAATTTCCTCCCCTAAGTGAAGATAAGGGAACTATTTAATATGTGGTTTGGTCATTCTGTGAATAACTTCCTTGACCACTTGATCAAACAACCCAAATTGATCTCCCTTGATCATAAGGGATTTTTTTAATGATTCTAGGACCTTAATGTCCTCGAAATTAAGGGACTTAGGCTCTTTAGATTCTTCTCATCGAGATACTTGATTTGAATAAAATTATGTCAAATTTGGAGTTCATTTGGTGATCCAAAATCTTCAAATGTGCTGCCACTGTAGTCTCCTCTGAAGTAGATTATTGTTTCTCCCCGAAAATAAGTTGTTGCCTCCACTGGAAGTAGGTTGTTGTCGCCTCTGCAAAAGAAGGTTATTGTCTCCACAGAAATAGTTATCGTCGCCTTGAATAAGAGAATTATTGTGCTTGATTTTTTTCTCCGCGAACCCCATGCCTAAGAAATTCCAACCCCTCGAAAATCACAAAAAATATCAAAACCCTAACGAGGCGACATCGACACTTATTGAAGATGCTTTGATGCTTGTCCGGAAGGTGTTCCACTTTCCAAATGACATGATAGTTAAGTTCTCGGGCTATTTGATCGAGTCGGTTCACCTCCTCCTGAATGTATCAAACTTTACGAGGCAAATTAGTGCGCTGGCCTTTGGTTTCCACCAGTTCCTGAGTTAGTGAGCTTGTTATCAACATATGAAGTACCTCTCCCGACTTTCTTGTCCGACTATGACAATCATTATGATATTAATTGTCATCTTTAGGGAGAATAATGCAACATTATCATTAAAAATAGTGGCGATGATGGGCAAGTTCGCTTCTGATGTTAACAATGTATCACTTATAGTAGCGAAATATTAAAATTTCAAATATGGGATGATAAAAAAAATTGGGCAAATCAATTCTTCTTTGTGAAAAGGACTGGGGTCTCCGTGAGAAAAAAAGAAAACTGAAAATGCTACCATCTCTTTTTCATGCTTCCGAAGAGGACATGTTGAGAATCCTCTGATTTTGAAATATTGAAGAACTTTAACATGAAATATATTACCTCAACAAATATGTGACGAGACTACCACTATGTGATGTTGAGTGGGTCCGAGCAAGTTAAGGATAAATCTGGGCAAGTGCCACAAGTATCAGAGTTTTCTTTGATGAATCTTTTGAAGAATCATATTCCTGAGGAAATGTTGAATCAAAAGTGCACGGTGCTTGCACGGGTTGAAGAATATGTAATCATTTTTATTTTATATTGGATTTTTTTCAAGTCTGACATACATCTTTCTGCTTTAGATAATGAAGAGTACGGATTTGGAGCTTGAGTTTAACATTTCCTTAAAAGCGTGGAATACAGAGTTATCAAAGATCATGCATATTCAAGACAAATATAGACAGATGTATAATGTCAATGCAAAGCAAATATTAGCCTTGGAAGATCAGCTAATAGAGTGTAAAATTATAGTCTCTACTCGACAACTTTTCTCTTTGCATAATCTAGAGTTGCTGAATTAATTTAAAAGATAAACACCTACAATTTGAGAGGATTGCAATCCTCCAAAACTCAACCCTAAGATTAAAGATAACAATCACAAATCCTCTAACCCAAAACATAATAGCCCTATTTATACCTCAAAATTATAACTAACAAATGACTAAATTGTCATCTTAGTCTTGCGCCTGATATAAGTCTTCAAATTATTTTAGTGGGCTCAGCGTCGACTCAATGGAGCATGAGGCGAACGGTGTCGTAGGCACTGATCTAATATTAACCAAAATTAATCATTTCTCAATCTCATTAAATTCTAATAATAACCCAAAACATAACAGTCATATTTATACCTCAATATTATATCTAACAAATGACTAAATTATCATTTTAGTCTTACGCCTGATATAAGTCTTCAAATTATTTTAGTGGGCTCATCGTCGACTTAATGGAGCATGAGGAGAACGGTGTTGTAGGCACCGATCTAACATTAACCCAAATTAATTATTTCTCAATCCCATAAATTCTAATAATCTTATAATACAAAATTCTTAAGAGCGGCGTTGTTAAAGCAACCCGCTAGACATTCGTTGGCAATAAACAAGTTGATATCCTTTCATCTAAATTAATGACTTAGTTATATTTTGAGTTGCACATATAATTAAGTCAATATACTATAGTCTAAAATTATGTACATATGTATAAATTAAATTTATTATTCATGCATATAGATTTTAATCAACACTCACGGACACTTTAAATAAATAAGTATATATAATCATAACCTTAATAATTAGATGTTATTACTCTACAAGAATGTAAGGATCTCACTAAGCCAACTGGTATGCCATTATTCATCTTTTCTTGCATTGGTAAGGTGGTATATTGGTATGTATGTAAAAAAAATTGAAGATTTGGTGTTAGACAAATAAATACATAGGAATTGAGTAGTATGCATGTAAATTTCGCAAAAAAAATAGGGTTGAGAGTTACCAAATTCCTCCGAGATAGAAAAAGATGTTGGTGAAAGAAAAACAATATATCACCCCTTGTTTCCCTCTTTCCCTCCCTTAGCTTCCTCTTAATCAAAGTTGCCAAAATCACTGAAGCCATTGAAGTCGCCCACCACATAACAAGGAGATCTTCCTTGCTCTGAGAAAGGTTTTCCTTTTGGGCCATTTACATACATACCCCCCAAGACTTATGTATTTACACATCTAACATATATACTTTGCTTTTTACATTTATATTACCCAAATCTTTCATATCACATGAAAAATACCACTTTCTAAATTTTTTAAAAACTGAAATTCACCTTATCATTCATATGTAAGGCGGTATGTATGTAAAAATTAAATTTTAAGTGTTAGATATGTAAATAGATAACAATTGAGTGGTATGCATGTAAATCTTCCTTTCTTCTGATTGCCCGGTAAATATATGCATAAAGACCGCTGCTTTGTCACCCCATGCTCGCAAAGCTAGTACCAGGCTCTTTCCTCAACGCCTTCGCTCTCATGTCCAACCTCAATCTCCCCGAATCTTCCCATCTCTCCGCCGCCGAATATATATTCGAGAGCATCACATACGAACTCGTACTGGGATGGAGCTCAATCAACAGCTTTCCAACCGCTTCTCCTACTTTGGACTCGCCATGGCAGCGGCAAGCCCCGAGCAAGGATTCTAGTAACTCCACCGAAGGTTTAACCGGCAACGTCTTAACAAGATCCAAGGCTTCGATCAGATCCCCGCTACGGCTGAAGAGATCAATTAAGCATGCATAATGCTCCATTCTCGGGGCGATTCCATGCTTCTCCACCATCAATTTGAAGAACAGCCGCCCTTCTTCAACTAAACCGGCATGACTGCAAGCAGAGAGGATGCTGACGAAGGTTACATCGTCAGGCGACGCACCAGTTTCTTCCATCTTTAGGAAAATTTTAATGGCCGCTTGTCCTTCTCCATGGATTCCATATCCATTGATCATTGTGCTCCAAGAGATTAAATCCTTCTCCTGCAGCTCATCAAACAGCCTCTTTGCAGCAGGAGGAATGCTTCCGATTCTAGCGTACATGTCGATGAAAGAGTTGATCAGAGACGTCTTCTCAAAACCGGTTCGAACGATAAAGCCATGAATGGATTGTGCTAAATCAAGACGACCCAGTTGAGAACAAGCAGAAACCAGACTGAGCATTGTTACCACATCTGGATCGGCATTCAAGCATTTCCTTGAACAAAATCAAAACTTGCGCATGTTTACCATGTGGATAGATCGACATCATTGTATTCCACGAAGCGACATTCTTTCGATCCATAGTGTGAAAAAGACGAAAACAGTATTCCAAGTTCTGAAATCTGGCATACATGCAGAGTGCTGAAGTATGGACTGTGATCTCTAAACTGTCAAAATTTCGAAGGGCAAATCCATGGATTGATCTTCCTCCAATCTGAGTCTCGCAGCTCGATAATATGTTCAGCAACGTGACTGAATTCGGCTTCTTCCCATCTTCTTTCATCAGATGAAACAAATCCATCACCTGTTTTGAAGATTTGAACTTTCTGTACCCAGTCATTAAAGCGTTCCAAGAGACGATGCTTCTGAAAGCTAAAGTCTCAAACAAAACATGGCTGTCGTCGACGAAACCGCAATTCGCGTACATGCTTATGAGCGCATTTGTTAAGGTTGTATCGGAATCGAATCCCGTCTTAATCGCAAGAGCATGAAACGACTTCCCGAGAGCGATGTTTTCTGATTTGTAGAAGCTGGGGAGGATACTGATCAATGTTATCAAATCAAATTTCAGATTTTCATGACCAATTTGCTTGAAGAAGGTGACGGCGGAGTGAGTTTCCCCAATATCAACCCATCCACATATCAAAGTGTTCCAAGAAATCAAATTTCGATCTTGCATTATATCGAATAACTTAAGGGCGCATTGGAGCTGGTTAGAATCTGAATAGAATGCCAACAAAGCATTCATCACATTGATGTTTGATAAAAAATCGTTTTTTATGCTGTAAGCATGAAGAGACTTTCCTGAACGTGGATCGAAAGATGCAGCACATGCTGATATGGTGCTTATCAAAGAGATTGAATCAGGATTAACTCCTCGAATGATCATATCAGAGAAAGTAGACAGAGCCAAGCTTGGGAGGCCATGAAGAAGATAACCAGAGATAACAGAGTTAAAGAGAAGAAGATTCTTCTCTGTTGCACTCTGAAACAGAAGCACGGCTGCTTGGAGTTCATTACTCTTAGCATACATTGACACGAACGAGGCTATTACCGCATTTTCGTTCACCAATCCATCCTTGATTGCCATTGCATGAATCAACTCAATGTAGCAGATAGAGGAGAGGTGACAGGAGGAAAGAATGGATGAGATTGTGACAAAATCAGGCCTTTCTCCTTCGAATTTCATGTGACAAAAAATCTTGAATGCTTTGTCTGGTTCTCCGTTCTGAGAATAAGCGGCAATCATCGAATTCCATGAAACCAAATCTTTCACCTCCTGCAACTCAAACAAGTTTAAAGCAGAACTAAGGTCCCGGAAGGAAGAATACATTGAGATCAGAGAAGAAACCGCGGAAGCTTGGGGAGCTAAAACTCCATACTTGAGAGCTAAAACATGCAGGGAAAAACCGAGAACTGTAGCTCCTAGCTTAACACAGATAGGGATAAGACTAACGAAATTGCTTCCATTAGGCTTCAAACCAGACAAAATCATCTCTTTAAACAACTCAAACGCTTCCTGATAGAATCCATTCAGAGAACAGCCGGAGATGAGTGCGTTCCATGATACCAAATCCGGTTCAGAAATTTCACCAAACACCTTTCGTGCATCTTCCAAAACCCCAATCTTTGGATAGAAATCTACAAGAGCAGTCTGAACCAGGAGATGACCACCATGACCGCTTCTCATAGCTGCACCATGCACCTGCATTCCCGCCCAAAATGCCATAACGGCGGCGCAGGCCTTAATCACAACCGGAAATGTGTAGTTATCAGATCTTCTGCAACTTGAATTATGTGAATCTGCATACAAGGACAGTAGATCGGCATAGTAGCCATGATTCGAAAAGATTTGAAGAACTAGGTTTTGAAGGAGCAAGGAGGGATTTTTTACTGTGAGGTAAAGGGAGACGGCAGAATGGGGGTGGCCGAAGAAGAGATACTTATCGACTGATTCTCTCACTATGGATTCTTGTTCTGAGATCCCATTGACGATGAGGTCAGCGTGAGACTTACGGAGGGATTTGATACACACACATCGGTTGAGGAAGGAACTGAGCATCGAGGGAGTGAGTGATATCAATGGAGATTGTTCACAGTTCTATTTATAGAATGTGGGGCTTTTCACAGAATCACTATTCCATTCATTATAATTAAAATATGAAGCATTTACTACACATCATATATAATTTTTGAAGATTTACATACATATGGCACAAGTCGATTCTATTTACATGTACATCTTATATGGTTGGAGTTAGGGCCGTCAAAAAAGTTTATTTTTTGTGAATAGTTCGAGTTCGATTCACAATGAGTTCGTGTTAGATTCGTTTGATAAGTAAACGAGACGAACATGAACAAATTTTTTTCGTTCGGTTAGTTAAACGAACCAAACACTAAGAGTAATGCGCTCGTGTGTTTGAATCGTTATTATTCGAAATATAAAATAATTATATATATATAATAATATATTAATATGTTATATTAGTAATATACTAATATAGATATTATATATTTATATAATATAAGTTATATAATTAATATAATATATTATTTATACATATATGAATATTAGGGATGTCAAGTTGCTCGTCGTTCACAAACGGCTCGTGTTCGGCTCGTTCGTTAAAAAATGAACGCGAACAATGACTTCACGAACAATTTTGAACACGAGTTTATTTCAAACAAACTAAATTTCCAACGAACTGAACACGAACACAAGATTTGCTCGTTCGTGTTCGGTTCGTTTACACCCCTAGTTGGAGTCATCTGAGTTCTCATAATCAATTCATCAACAGAAGTCGTTTCGGGTCAAAGTAAGAAGTTGAACGGTCAGTTGTGAATGTCCGTGTGAGGAAAGCTACACGAAGGGGGCTAAGCAACTAAGATTAGAAAACTGAAGTCGGTTAAGATCAAGTAAACAATGTCAAGTGGTTGACATTTGAGAACTGAAGCCAAACAATTGAGCTTGTTCGATGTCAAACGATTGAAGCTGTGCTTTTGCAACTAGGAACTGAAAGATGATTGTGTTTAACCCTTATATCTCAACGATCCAACAAGGGGTTAACTCATTTCAGGATTTCGAGTCATGATAAAAAAGGGTGACAAGAATCCAGGGGTCCCACTCTTAGAAATCTATGTTAAGATAAGCACAAATATTTCATTTAATGTGGGCCAATCATTATAAATAGAGGATATTAAATGAAAACCATGATCTTTTTGGAATGATCTCCAACCCTATAATAAATTCCTACTCTCATACTCTTCCATCTTAAAAAATATATATTATTTTTCTATCTTTTGTTTTTAATCAATTCCTTGGGTGTGATTCAAAGACAAATATGAGTTTATCCTCGTAATGTACGGTGGGTGTAGATCACCCCACAAATAAGAAAATAAGTAACACAAGGAGAAGAAATTCATCACGAAATCACATATAACATGGAATGTACCAAAGATTTTATAACACAACATGTCCAAGAGTTTAAGGAGCAGATGATGAAAAGGATCGGGGAAACACTTGCTTAGGGGGCAGTCCCATCATCCCAGTCTGCAGCTCCTACATTTTAAAAGAGATTCAACATCTATGTCCGAAGAGCCCTATCACTGGCTCTAGTGCAAGTGATGACATGTAACACACAGATAGCGCAGAATCAACACCCCCAATTTGTGATAGGCAATTATCCATCAATACCCCTTGGCCTATTCCACCAGAGAATGTTTTTTTTTCTAGACAGATCTCAGCCCAGGACTTTAAGATCCCAACTCTAGAGCTCTATCAAGAAAAATTCAACCCATCTGACCATGTCGCTTTTTTTGAATTGTTATCATGTCTGATGAGGATAAATGATTCACTGAAATATCGACTCTTCTTTATGATCCTAAAGGAGTCTGCCCTCCAATGATTCAACAGTTTACCATTTGGAGTGATTACCTCTTATGAAATTCAAAAGATAATTCATAGGGTAATTTGCTAGCATGCATGAGCCCTAAAAGAATTTTCATAATTTGTTACAACTACAACATTTGCATGAAGAGTCCCTGCGCACCTTCATAACCAATTTTCAGATTGAAATGGTAGATATACACGACCTGAAGCCCATAGTCTCCCATGAAGCTCTTGGCCAAGGGCTACGAGAAGGTCATTTCCTTAAACTTTCGTCCTGTAGTGCCTGGAGACATTAGCATAGTTGTTGAAATTCATTAAAAACCACTTATCAACGAAATAATGTAACTCATTTTTTATTCCCCAATGGATCAAATGATCACGCTAGCTTAAGAAGATCTCCCACGAGAGCGAGTGGAAATCAAGCTACCCTTCCCCACCACCAACACAACAATAATAAAAGGATAACCATCCTCACTCTTATCTACAGGTGCACAAATAAGAGATGATAACAAGCCCGAGCACGAGAAGGACACAAAGTCAGGAATAGCGGATGGAATGCTACCTCAAGAGGGTACTACGTTTGACCCACAAGATCCCAAAACCTACCACACTGGGGGTCTCGATGACAGAAGTAATAAAAACCACATATAAAAAGGACTTCTTCCAGAAGGCCACCATAATGAAAATTAGAGTGTGAACCACTTAAGTAGATTGAATCTGAATTCTTAAACATTGAAGTTTTTTTTTGAGTAACAACGAAATTTTAGTTAAGTGTGTTGGCATCAATTTTTTATGTCGCAGGTGTGGGATGTCCACATGAGTGCATCGAGATTATGATTGTTGCATATGTTGTTTCTCGTAGCTCGAGACATCTATTTGAGGCCCTCCAGAGAGTGTTCAGGGTCATGCAGTCAGGGCCGTTCAACTAGACTTTGGCTTTTGCTTAGGCGAAGGCCAACCTACATTTTACTTATCGAACAACTTCGATCGGATCGATGAATCTTATTCTTTGCGTCGTGCGCGAAAGCGGTCTTAAAATGGCTTAATCATCGACGAAGTTGTTTGGATGATCACGAATGACGAAACGGACAACACCGGTGCATTTAGAACATCAATTTTACCAGGGATGGGCACCCATATTGTCACGGTTTCGAGGAATTTTAATAATAAATATTAAAAAAATATATAAAATAAAAATAAAATAAATAAATAAATCCTAAAAATTCATGCACGCGACATGCTCCTTTTCTCCCTATTTTTCCTCTTCGTGATCCCTAAGGTGATACCGCAACTCGTTCGATGCTTCCCTCTCCGCACCTCGCACCTCTGAGCATGTCGCCAGACATCTCTCCACGTCGGCGTCGCTCGCCACCGTTCGTTCTCCTCAACCGAAGCTCCATTCGTGAAGTCTGACTTCCCTCTTTACACCTGGCCTTCCCTCACTACACAAAGTATTTGTCTTCGACGAGCCTTGTCGGTCTTCCATTCACAATACATTGTTTCGCCCGAACCTTTCAATCCAGCATCCCTGTTGTCACTGCCTTCTTCCCTTCGGCCACCTCTCCTGCCAGCACACAATGACATTTCTTTTATTCTTTTCTCACAGCAAAGGGGGAAGTGGCTCGATTCTTTTGGCAAGGGCGATGCCCTAAGTGGGGGGACTCCATTGTTCTCAGCACCGCACCCTGACAAGCATTCTGCTAGCATCGTTGCCCTTATCGCTGACTGAAGACCATCGATCTTCCTCCCTGCTGAAGCCTCCTTGCATCGATGTTCACTCCTCTCGACTCGGGGTGGCGACGACGTCACTACATATAGAGGCATGTCTAAGCTCTTCTCGTGAGCTGCATATTAGTCGTAATTTCATATGCTGTGATTATTTATTTCAGATACTTGTATACCTTCTATCTTCACTCATTTGTGTGCTTAGTTGTTGGCATCAATTTTTGATGTCACGAGTGTAGGGTGTCCACCTGCATGACTCAGAACAACTTATGGCCCGTCCATAACATCTGACAGTTCAAACATTCACCCAGGACCTTTCGGCAGGTGTTGAAGGGTACGTAGCCTAGGTCATTTTGCTAGACTTTGGCTTTCGCCTAGGCGCAAAAGCCGGTCTGCATTTCATGCATCAGACGACTTCGATCAGGGAGGATGTTCATTTTTCCACAACCTCGCGGGTTGACTAAAAATACGTGAATTATCATTTTGTGTCTGATCGTCAAAAAAGTGGTCCAAAAAACACCGAACGATGAAACAGACCACACCAGCGCGTCCGGGACATCAATTTTACCTAGGGAGGACCTTCATTTCAAAATGATGGCACGTCTAGGTTGAAATTGTACGGTGCGGCGATTTTTAAATTAATAATAATAATTATTATTATTATTATTATACTATATAACATCACATCCCTCTCTCTCCCTCTGAGATCGATCGCGAACCCTATGTCGCCGCCACCCCTCACCGGCGAGCATCGATCGCCAGCCTCCTCTCCAGCCGTCAGCGAACCCGTGCCATCCTCTTATCCTTCTTGGTCGAAGCATGTGACGCCTCCCTCTCAGTTAGTGACACCATCAGCGAGCCTCGTCGGTCTCTCTCCTCTCGTGGGACGCTCGTCCAACCGGCGGAAAGCCTGTGCTCCCACTCCTCTCGGCCCAATCCCGAGCTTCCACCCCTCTTCGCGAAGTAGCCGCTTGGTCTTCCTCCTCGCTGCACCGTGAGCCGCCGGCCTCGCCGTCGCGCTGTCCCTCCTCCAACGCCGGCGCCAAGACCTTGCTAGCCTGAACTCTCCCTTGCTGGTCTACTTTCTTAGTCCGGAAACTCCCCTTTGTCGGTCTTCTTCCTTGGTCGATCCCTCTCCTCGGCGTTCCATTCCTGCCAGCGAAGTTCCCTCCTTTGTTCTTCCCTCTGGCTAGCTGCTCTCCTACTGGTGATGTGCAGGTCAGCCCCCTCTTAGGCCAAGAAGTGTTACCTAGGGCATGTTTCTTGGCTCCTTAGTTGTCGATCCACCTCAACGACGACCACCTTCTCCTCGCCGACTTGCCTTGTCGACGGCCTCGCTATCTCTCACTTGTCGTAGCAGCGACCACTGGCATCATGACAACGACGATACAGTGCATATTCTGTCCAACCTTCTCTTGAAGTTACATATCGATCATATTTTCAATAATTCGAGGTTTATTTTTAAATACTTTGCATACCTCACTGCCTCCTGCCCTCATTAGGTTTTTTTGTTGTCTTGTGCACGTTCTACGAGATACACTGGAGCACAGACCGGACGTCGACCACTTGGAGCAAACAAAGAAAACGCGTCTGCAACCATCATGGTGGTGAGATTCCCTACCTTCTAGCCAGCCTTTGAAATGGTGGAGTCTCTGCGTGTGGGTTCGATTGCCTACACGGGGCGCGTGCACCAGCGTGGGTCGATGTCAAGACGTGCCTACGTGATGGATCGTTGGATTTTCTAGAGTTAGCCTTTAGGTTGGGATTTCCCATGCGTAGCCAACACCCTCAGTAGAGTCGAGTGTCTCCCATTTGTTGTGAGCCTTAGCACAAGTCATGATGGGTCGGAGTCTCTCACTCCCCTTGCTTTGGGTTCCCCAACTTTTGTTGGCATCAATTTTTGATGTCTTGAGTGTGGGTGTCCACCTGTATAACTCGGGATATTCTACGACCCGACCGTAATATGCGATAGTTCAGACACCCACCTGAGACCTTTTGGTGTGCGTTGAGGGGCACGTAGCCAAGGTTATTCTGCTAGGCTATGGTTTTCTCTTAGGTGAAAGCCGGTCGGCATTTGGCACGTCAACCGACTTCAATCGGGTCGACGAACCAATATCATTCATCGTGCTGCGTGCGAAACTGGCTCAAATTATCCCATTCATCAGTAAAGTTATCTGAATGACCTCAGACGACGAAACTGACCATATGAGTGTGTCTAGAACGTCAATTTCACCTACGAAGGATGTCCACTTCGCTATTGCTTCGCGAGCAAGGTAAAAATGTGTGAATTATCATTTTAGACACAATCGTCAAAAAAGTTGTCCAAACGACCCTGAACGATGAAATGGACTGCGCCAACACGTCCAAAATGTCAATTTTAGCCAGGAAGGATATCTACTTCGCTGCGAGGACATGTACGAGAGAGAAATTCACTAACGATAATAATAATAATAATAATATTTATATTATTATTATATTATTCTATAAAAGCTACGACATTCTCCACCTCTCTCCACTATCTATCACGATCGAGCCCTCCTAGTGCCGCCAACTTCGCGAACACTAGCCTTCTCTCGCGTCGTCTTCACCGGAGCTCCCTCGTCGCGCCTGAGGCACACCGACCACCTCCTTCCCCGACGCTGGCAGCCCCTCCGACCCTCCTTCCTCGAAGGCCAACCGAAGTTGTCTTTGGCTCTCGCAAACCACGTTGCTGCCTACCTCGTAGGACCTCCCTCATTGCCGACGAAGACAGGAGAGCCTCGCCACAGACCAGATCTTCTCCCCAACAGTCTGACTCCCTCCCCCTATAGTGGAAAAGTCGAAGCTCGAGCAGTCCTCTTTATCTCCTTGCCGCCGCCGGATCTCTTCCTCCTCGCCGGCCTTGTGATTTGTCAGCGTCGCATTTACACCAGAGAAAATCAATGAGGAGCGTTTGATTTTGGGCTCTCCTTCGAGTCTCTGTCGCTCCCGGTACGCACCGCCAGTGAGCTAACTCCTCTACCTCGCCGTCTTATCTTTTCGGCGGCCAGATACTTTGCCTGCCAGTTCGACGTTGCTGGACAGCGAGCGTTGCCACGGTTCGATGAGGCGTGTGTGTCTTTTACCTCGTGGGTTCCCCTCTTTTACCGTCATTAAGCAACCTCCCTCGCCAATCGTGGGTTCCCCTCTTTTACCGTCATTAAGCAACCCCCCTCGCGAAGTTATATTTTTATATGCCAAAATTATTATTTTTGGGCTGCTTTGCTTACCTCACTAACTCCTTGCCCTCATTTCCTGCTCATGTATGTGACTCGTTGCGAGGTACACTGACACGTGGATCGAAGCACAGACCGGAAGTCGACAACATAGAGCAAGCAAAGAAAACGCGTCTACAACCGTCACAGTGGTGATATCCCTTACCTCTTAGCCAGCCTTAGGAATAGTGGAGTTTAGGAGTGTGGGTTTGATCGCCCACATGGGGTGCGTGCGCCGATGTGGGTCGGCGCGACGACGTGCCTACGTGATGGATCTTTGGATTTCTTAGAGCTAGCCTTTATGTTAAGATTTCCCGTGCGTAGCCAATACCCCCTTAGAGCCGAGTGTCTTTCCTCTTGTTGTGAGCCTTAACACAATTCCCAATGGGTCGAAGTCCATCACTCCCCTTGTTTTGAATTCCCCAGCTTTACTTGGAGAAGTTGGGAGGTCAGACTTGGCAAAGCGAGAGAAGCTTTGTAGTTGGCTTGCTTTGCAAGGTATGGAGGAGTTCGCAAAATAGGAAAAGTTTTGTAGCTATCCTATTTCGCGACGTCGTTGAGAGTTTCCTCCTTGAAGATTCGAGGAGAAACTCCCCACATTTCCTCACCAGAGCAACAAGCGACAATGATGCATATCCAAGGGTCTAAACCTTAGGTTTCCCAGGTGAGGTCGTTAGCACGAGCCCAGTTTGCTACTTGCATATTGGTTTGTTGCATATTGCATTTTTGTTTGGTGCATGTTGCATTTCACTTCGCTCCCACCGACCGCCCCAGCTAGGTGAGCATTTCACTTTGCTCTGATCGATCGCCCCAGCCTGGTGAGCATCTTACTTCACTTCGATCAGCCACCCTGGCCCGACGAGCATTTCACTTCACTCCGACAGACCACCCCAGCCTGGTGAGCGTCTCAATTTGGTTCGGCCGGCCGCCCTGGCTAGGTTGACCAAACACTTTAATTCGACCAACCACCATGGTATGGTCGATCAAGCACTTACATATTTGTATGCTTCTACATCTTATTGCATTTTTGTTTGCATCATATGACATGGTGACCTGCTTGCATGTTGCATTCTATGTGTTTGTATTTGCAATTGCACTTGTGTGATGCTCCCCGGTGAGGATCACCATTATCTCCGAGTCACTGCCGGGGTCGCTGCCATCATGGCGCCAATATCCCTTTTGATCACTGCCACCTCGACACACCTTCCTCAGGCCACTGCCTCCACTGCACGCCCATCTGTAGATAACTGCCGCTACGACACATTCATTTGTTTAGGTCGCTGCTTCCACGGTATACACATCTTTTCCTAGGTCATCGTCCTGCGGTACACTCATCACTTCTATCACATAACTGTTTGCATTTACATTTGCATGTTTGCATGGGTAGCGAGTCAGGCTCGTTAGGAGAGTGACGCAGTGTTGGTCATGATGCCTTAACGAGCATTGATTGATGGGTTGATCCCGGTGGGCAATGTGAGTTAAGTCATTGGGATTGACACGAGTATGACTGTGTTAAAGATCTAATAGATCTAACTTGTGTCACTACTCTTCGTGACACCCTTTAAATCCTTCAGATTTTTAGGATGGGGCCGGTGTGACGACTCCGTCAAAGTAATACTATACCCAGACCACACTTAGATACTAGGTTGACACACTTTTCGTTAGATATTGTGTTAGGTTAGGATTTAGGGTGCTAAGTAATCTTTTTGATATCTGATTATTGTTCTTTGCTGAATTGGTTGCTCTGGCTAGGTATATTTCTTTCGCATTGTGCTTGTGGTGTGACTACATGGTTGATATGCCTAAAATATATAGTATTTTTAGACACATTTTTTAACCTATTTTTAAGATATTGTGCTTTAATGGAAGATATTTTTGTGTTTTTCTTTCAGGTACAGGTAAAAAGGTGAAAAATGCTTAAAGAAGTAAAAAATGATCAAATTTAGAGCAAATAGGTGAAAATGTGCAAAAGTGTTTTTGGTTAAACATAGAAGGCCGCGCCTAAGCGTCTGAGACCCCGCACTTAAGCGCCAGTGACAGTTATTGGATGAGTGAATTCGGTTTTTGTGAATTTTTGAAGAGGTTTTTGAGGCACCTATTGGCTTAATAGGTGGTTACAACCACCGTGGACAAAAATTATTGCGAAAGGATGCATCTTTAGGGGAAATACATCGAATCAATACACATTTTGACGAGATATTAAGACACCTTTTGGATAGTGTTATATCACTACCTTGACGAATCACCTCTGCCTCAGAGAGAGGCAACATATAGTCATGCTCGGGAACTTCTTCGACAGCCAATCTGTAGAGCCACTGGATGATGATCACAAGAACATTAGACATGGGACGTAAATAAACAAATCTAAGACTACATTTTTTTGAATCCTTTAATTCACAGCATATAAGGGAATTAGCACATTGTTTTTATCTTTTGTTTTAAACTACTTTTGGTTTTCATCGAGACTTCTTGTTGGTTTGAGAATGATTTCTACTTTTAAACTAAAGTGTGGTTTTATTTTCTCCATGAATTCTGAGTAGTTTTCTTTATCTTTCTCCTTAAAATGATAAGAAATTAAAGTTTGGATGGAAGTTGTGGAGAGTATTGATCTTTAATGTTAGAACAAATTGTGATGACTTAAATCCATGAACTTCATTTACTTCTTGATTTGACCAATCCAGATGTTAAAATTTATTGTGAGAACATGTAAGAACTGGGCTGGTATTGTCTCAATCAACAATTGAAAAGATTCATATGAACTTGTATGAATGAGAATGTAATTCATATGATTTAGTGCAAATAAATAGGAAAATAATCACTGAATGGTGTAGAGTTGGAGGAATTTAAAGTGACAGGTTAAAACCCCCAACTTGATTTATTATTTTAGGTTCTCATATGAGATGTTAGCCGCTAGGTGGAGGGAATCGAGGGAACTCTAGAGTGAGAGTTGGTATATTCCATGTCTAGCTGGTCTTTAGAACTATTCAAACTTTAAATTAGCCAACGCTCTTTATAGCATCTCTAGTAAGGGTAAATAATATATATTCTCCTATTTGACACAGCACAATTTGCATACTTCCATAATAAAATTCATATACTTATTACTGATTCACGATAAGGAGAAAGATATTTTTCAAATTTAGTACTTTTCTTTATTACTTGATAACGATACCTATACTTGCGTAGTATCCCAATATATATAAATTAAAAGTTAAATTCTTATTTTTCTTTAAGATCAAGTTTTTTGTTTTGTTGCAAAATAAGGAAATATAAGTGAAAAATATAATCAAAACTATTGTTATACTGTGTTATACTATTTTAGATAAATAGTTTCGGGACCAATGTTGCATATGTATGGTAGTGTGATAGGGTATTCTTCTGCAGGGAGTCATGTTTATTTATATGCACACACACATGTACCTTTACATGGGGAACATGTGATGATTTCTGACCCTTTTGCTTGCAGGTGCTATTTAGTTTCCCTACTTTTAAGGCATGACTCATGATACATTATTTGCATATGAGTTTTCTCGCTGACATTTGTTTTCATGCAAAATTGAGTCTTTTTCTTTTCTCTATGTACTTTCAGAGTCTATGAGAGTCCTGTAGCAGAAATAAGATACGGGCACGAAATCTGAGACGTTAGCATGGGAACCAAGTGGAGGGGACCAGGAGCATATGTTCGTGCCATGTATCTTAATTCTGCATTTTATATTGATGTATAGAATTAGGACCGGACATGTATATGTAGAGTCCGACCGACTTTTTCTTTTCTTGGATATGTTGTCGACCCAGTGGCACCGACCTATTTATTATTTTATTTAACTTGTTTTATTTTATGTTGCATGTCTGCATGCTTGCACATCTGCATGTGTTTTCCTTGTTTCTTTCTGTGATCCACGATTTCATGATATAATTTAGGCCCATTAAGGACCCTAAAATTTAATTATTTTTATCATAAAATCCTAAATAAAATATTCAAGGCAATTAAAATTTAGGATTAAAGTATTCAGGATTTAAAAATTGCAACATTTACTTTCCTGCTTATATTAATAGGGTCTCCATAATACTTAAGGATCGCTCTAGATAACTGCATTCATATTTGCATGTCTCAAGGAGGATCCCCCGTGCTTCTTCAACCTAACTGGCCCAACATATCTTTTATAGGTGGTTGTCTAGTGCGCCTAGGGTGTTAGAAGGCTCCCCGACCCAAACGGGATATAAGTCCTTTTGTTTAGAGTGTTTCCAGTTTTGTAGTTGAACCTCCACTTTCTTTTCCTTCCTGAGGCATCCTTGCCACTTAGACATGTATAAGTCTCACCTCTTGGAGCTCTAGCTTATAGTCATAGGATAGAGTTTCATTTCTTTGACCTTAGGGCTACCGAGGTTCCCGTGGACGACACAATTCACAGATTGCTGACCGGGGATCTCAGGATGTGTTGGGCCGACTATCTTCACGACCAGGTAGACTTAAGGTTTTAGTAGCTGTGTATGACGAGTATGTGGTACCCCAACCCAGTTACCTCTACCTCACTCAACCTTCCTTTTGTTGAGCCTCTTTGGGCCCTGTCGCTCCTTGATATCACCTTGACGGCCTGATGTCGATGAGCTGCCGCCCATTAGGGATAGGATGATTTATCCTCTGCCCTTTGACGCGGACATGCTTTGACGTATTGGGATATTACAGTTAAGATGATTTAGGTTATTTCGTGGACTCTGTATGCTGATGAGCCGCTACCCATTCAGAATGTGAGAGATTCATTATCCACTGATGGCTTAGCGTGAGCTTTGAAGCATAAGGACTTTCTCCCACACGTAATAACCTTCCTTTGATTACTCATACCCCATGTTCACGATAATCCAAGAAAAACTCCTTTTATCAAGAGTATTCATGCATGCCCCAAGATGTAATTAGCCAAATCAGATATGTCCCCTTGGGAGTGCTCTTGACCCCAGAATAGGCACCTACACCTGACTCTCTGGTTTTGGGTAGTTTACGTAGACATTCTTTCGTGGATATCAGTTTAAGATGCTTTCGTCGGATCTTGTTCGAGCGGACACTCTTAACCTATCCCTGCGAGGTTTATCGCACGTAGGCTCTTCACGTTTTATGTTTTCTCTTGTTTTTCGCTTTGTCGTATGTTCCTTCTTTTAGGTTCCTCTCTTCTTTGGGTCATTCATATGACCCGAAAGAGAGACTTATTCGTAAAAGTGAAGTATACGAAGATCGACAAGCTGACGACTCCTTCTAAAATAAAAGAGAAAAAACGAACGAAAACAGCTCTACTAGGAGAAGTTGGGAGGTTGGACTTGGCAAAATGAGATGAGCTTTGTAGTTGGCTCGCTTAAGCTTTGTAGTTGGCTCGCTTTGTAAAGTCTGGAGGAGTTCGTGAAATGGGAAAAGCTTTGTAGCTAGTCCATTTCGTG
>NW_018165029.1:165912-169544 GCF_001263595.1 Phalaenopsis equestris | reverse complement strand
CGGTGCCGCATGCGGTGCGCGCTATCCAAGGGTCTAAACCTTAGGTCTCCCATGTGAGGTCGTTAGCATGAGCCCGATTTGCTACTTAAATGTTGGTGTGTTGCATATTGCATGGTTTGCTATATATTGCATTTTTTGCTTGATGCATGTTTCATTTCACTTCGCTCCGACCGACCGCCTCGGCTTGGTGAGCATTTCACTTAGCTCCAACTGGCCGCCCCGACCTGGCTGGCCGCCCCGCCCTGGTGAGCCTCTCACTTTATCGGGGCAAGCAACTTACTTCGCTCCAACCGGGCAACCCGACCCGACGAGCATTTCACTTCACTCTATTGGCCGCCCCAGCCTAGCGAGTATCTTACTTCCCTCAGGCAGGCCACCCCAGCCTGATAAGCGTCTCACTTTGGTTCGACCGGCTGCTCCGGCCAGGTAGACTTATCACTTTGGTTCTACAAGCCACCACGGACCGGTTGATCGATCACTTGCATGTTTATTTGCTTTTGCATTATATCACATGCTTGCCTGCTTGTAAGTTGTCATTTGTATGTGTTTGTTTGCATGATCATTATCATTTGCTTGTGTTGCACTTCTTCAGACCACTGCCGCTACAACACACACATTTCTTCGAGCCACTGTCGTCACAACATGCCTGTCTCCTCCGGTCACTACCGCCCTGACACACCTTCGGGTCGCTTCCACCACGGCACGCTCATCACTTTTGGTCACTGCCGCCTCGGTAAACCTTCTTCAAGCTGCTGCCTCCACGACACACTCACCCTTCAAGTCACTGTCATTACGACCCACCCATTAGTTCGGACTGCAACCTACGTTGTATGCCCTCCTGAGTCACTGCCCCTCGGTACACTCATCACTTGTTTTGTGTCAGCATTTTCATATTTGCATTTGCATGTTTGCATGGATAACGAGCCAAGCTCGTTAGGAGAGTGACCCCGTGTCGGTCGCGATGCCTTAACGAGCATTACTTGTTGGGTTGATCCGGTGAGCAATGCAAGTTAAGTCATCGAGATTGACACGAGTATTACTGTTTTAAAGATCTAATGGATCTAACTCGTGTCACCCCTCTTCGTGACACCCTTTAGATCCTTCTGATCTTCAGGATGGGGCCGGTATGCGACCCCGTCAAAGTCATACTATACCCAGACTTATCCCGCATTTAGACACTAGGTTGAATCAATTTTCGTTAGATGGTGTGCTAGGCTAGGATTTATGGTGCTATGTAGTCTTTTTGATGTCTGACTATTGTTATATGTTGGATCGGTTGCCCTGGTCAGGTATCTTTATTTTCAATTATGCTTGTGGTGTGATTGCATGTTGCATATGTATGGTAGTGTGTTAGAGCGATTTTCTGCAGGGAGCGGTTGTGGTGTGATTGCATGTTGCATATGTATGGTAGTATGTTAGAGCGATTTTCTGCAGGGAGCGGTGCCTATTTATATGCACACACACAGGTATCGCTATGGGGGGAGCAAATAATGATTTCTGACCCGTTTGCTTGTATGTGCTATTTAACTCCCCACTTTTAAGGCATGACTCATGATACGTTATTTGCATGTGAGATTTCCTACTGACACTTGTTTTCATGCAGGATTGAGTCTTTTTCTTTTCTCTATGTTCTTTTAGAGTCTAGGAGAGTCTTATAGCATAAATAAGATACGGGCATGGGTTCCGAGACGTTTGGCTCGGGAACCACGTGGAGGGGACCAGTAGCAGATGCTCGTGCCCCGTATCTTAATTCTGCATTTTATATTGATGCATAGAATTAGGACCGGACATGTATATGCAGAGTCCGACCGCCTTTTTCTTTCCTTTTTCTTTCCTGGGATATGTTGTCGACCCAGCGACACCGACCTGTTTATTTTTTTGATTTGGCTTATTTTGCGTTTTGCATCATGTTGCATGTCTGCATTTGCATGTGTTTTCCTTGTTTCTTTATATGGTTTATCTGGGATTTCACAATATAATTTAGGCTCATTAAGGACCCTAAAATTGTAATTTTCTACAAAATTTTAAATAAAATTTTCATAATAATTGAAATTTAGGATTAAAGTATTCATGATTTAAAAATTGCAAAATTTACTTTCCTACATATATTTATAGGGCATGGCATTCATAATACTTAAGGACCGCTCTAGATAACTGCATTCATATTTGCATATCCCGAGGAGGAGCCCCCGTGCTTCTTCAATATAACTAGCCCAACATATCTTTTATAGGTGATTGTCTAGTGTGCCTAGGATGTTAGAAGACTCCCCGACCCAAACGCGGTATAAGTCCTTTTGTTGGGAGCGTTTCCAGCTTTGTAGTTGAACCTCCACTTTCTTTTCTTTCATGAAGCTTCCTTGTCATTTCGGCAGGTATAAGTTCCGCCTATTGGAGCTTCAGCTTTTAAACATATGATAGAGTTTCCTTTCTTTGATCTTAGGGCTACCGAGATTCCCATGGACGACGCAATTCACAGATTGCCGACTGGGGATCTCAGGACGTGTTGGGTCGACTACCTTCACGACCAGGTAGACTTAGGATTCTAGTAGTTGTGTATGACGGGTTCGTGGTACCCCTGCCGAATTACCTCTACCTTTTAGGATCACTCTACATTCCTCTTGTTGAGCCCCTTTGAGCCGTGTCGCTCCTTGACTTCATTAATATCACCTTGACGACCTGATGCCGATGAGCTACCACCCATTTGGGATACGACGATTTGTCCTCTGTATTTTGGCCCGGACATGCTTTTACGTGCTGGGATATCCCCGTCAAGATGATATAGGCTATTTCGTGGGCCCCCACGTGCCGATGAGTTGTTACCCATTCGGGATGTGAGAGACTCACTCTCTACCCGATGGCTTAGCGCGAGCTTTGAAACATCGGGACTGTTCCCACATGGAATAACCTTCTTTTGAGTACCTATTGCCCGAGGTTCACGATAATCCAAGCGAAACTCCTTTTATCAAGAGTATTCTTGGGTACCCCCAAGATGTAATTAACCAAGTGGGAGACCAAAGGAAAATATGTTGAGATTTTCATACCTATTTTATACTATTTTTGATGATATTGTACTTTAAAGAAATGTATTTTTGATGTTTTGTTGCAGGAATAATGAATTAGGGTCAATGAAGCAATAAGATACAAAAGTGAGCGAATTTAGAGCGAAAATGACAAAAATGTGAAGAATTGAACTAGGACGCAGACAGCGAGCCCAACGACGCCGACGGTGACATTTTCCCAAGACTTCAGAATTAATTCACTTGGAAGGCTCGTCGACGACGCCCTCGAGGACGCCGACGGAGATATCGGCGGTTATGTCCAACCAGGCTTTGGATGAGGACGAATTTTGGAGGGGTGCTTAGGCAACTCTTGGGAAAGTGACCAGAGGAAAATATGTTGAGATTTTCATACCTATTTTATACTATTTTTGATGATATTGCACTTTAAAGAGCAATATTTTTGATGTTTTGTTGCAGGAATGATGAATTAGGGTCATTGGAGCAAAAAGATGCAAAAAAGAGCAAATTTGGAGCGAAAAAGGACTAAAATATGCAGAATTGAACTAGGGTGCCGACGACGAGATTTTCCCGAGACTCCAAAATTAATTCATTAAGAAAGTCCTCCCGAGGCGG
>NW_018165029.1:164598-164934 GCF_001263595.1 Phalaenopsis equestris | reverse complement strand
ATTAAAGTATTGCTTTTCTAAAATCTTAGTTCGCTGTTCTAAACCACTCCCTGTGGGATCGATATCTAGGACTCCATTAGAGCCCTATATTACTTGAGCGATACACATACTTGCGTTGATAAGTGTGACTTTACAATTATTGAATATTTATTACGTTCATATTTATCTTATATTTTTAAGCATATATAAACTCGCAGTCAGAAAGCTCATCCACAACTTTAAAATAAGATTTTGGCAAAAAATTGAAGAGAGTCTGATCTAGAGGTTAGAGAGGTTCCCATAGTGTGTAAAAATTTTGAGGGTTTCTTTGAGAAATTGTAAGAGTGGAGGGAGAGG
>NW_018165029.1:159623-160476 GCF_001263595.1 Phalaenopsis equestris | reverse complement strand
TTGTGTTCATCCTTCGAGATAGATACATGATTTGAGATAAAGTGCTCTTTCATCTAAACTATGAAAATTATGGGGTCAGTTTGACTTCATCTTTTTCAAAACTAAAATTTTTAAAAAAAAACGTCCTTCCGAAGCAGGCAACGGGATTTCAATTCCGATGACCTACAACTTCTTACGGGCAAACCCCACACCAAAAAATAGTGCCGACAATCGTATGTCCCTCCTTTTCAATTTCTCTCTTCTCTCTGTCATTCATATGACTCAGAAAAGGTGATTTATTCGAATGGGGGAAGTATATGACGATCAACAAGCTTGTGACTCCTTCTAAAATAAAAGGGAGAAAAACAAACAAAAACATTAGTTTCGAGGTACGTCGACGTGTAGACTTCTCTCTGACGAAGAGAGCTTCTTCCTATGTGAAGACTCGCGTCTGCAACTGTCACGGTAGTGATATTTACTAACTCTTAGTTGGTCTGAGGTTTACTGGTTTAGGCGCGTGGGTTCAATAGCCCATGCGGATGGATGTACCGGCCGACATATGTCGGCGCGACCACTCCGTCTATGTGATGGATCATTGTTTTCCCTAGAGGAGGTTTTAGGTTAGGATCATCATGCATTGACCAAGTTCTATACAGAGCCTAGTGATTTAGGGTTTAGGGTGTTGTGAGCCTTATGCCTTAATCTCGTCGGGTAAGAATTCTAATTTCTAATGGCTTTTTTTTGCTCCGCTTTTATTTAAAAAGTTGGTTGAGTTTAATTTTAGACGATGGAAAAAACTTTGTAGCTAGTCCATCATACAAGATTGTGGGTATTTGTAGAGCGAAAAAAGCTTTATAGCTAGTTCACCCCACGA
>NW_018165029.1:159160-159593 GCF_001263595.1 Phalaenopsis equestris | reverse complement strand
ACTTGAAGGGAAAGCCCTCCACATTGTTACGTGACCAAAGAAAAATATGTTGAGATTTTCATACCAATTTTTCATTATTTTTTATGAAATTGTACTTTAAAGAAGGGTATTTTTTTGTTTTATTGCAGGTATGATGAATTATGGTCATTGAAGCAAAAAAATGCAAAAACGGTGCAATTTGGAGCAAAAACGAGCAAGAAATGAAATTTTGCCCTGTCAACTTTTGATAAGTCTTTCGATGTTTAATCTCTTTTACACTTCTTGCATATTTTTTATGAGATTACACTTTAAAGGAATGTTATTTTCATGTTTATTTTGTAGAATTATCTGTTAGGAACATAACGCAACTGAAATGGGGCGAAACGGTGGAGCTGAGCAGTCTGCTTGCCGACGACGCCCCCCATGGCGCCGACGGCGAGACTTACCCCAGAAG
>NW_018165029.1:158503-158859 GCF_001263595.1 Phalaenopsis equestris | reverse complement strand
TTTAGGTTTTTTAGAATAGGAGTAGAAATGTAGATTTCTACCCTTTTGGAGAGATTGGAGAGGAGATTTTGAGAGAATTTGTAAGAAGATGTTCTAGCATTGCATGGATCGGCGACTGACTTTGTGGGAGAGATATTCATCTTTCTTTCAAAGGAAAAAAACTAAGTATTCATTTACTCAAGAACTCCACACAAGCATTAAAGGCCTCACCTTTTTCACGCACTTCCTCTTCCCTTCCCCGTTTTCACCTCGTGCTTTGTGATGGGCTTCTCTTCCTCTCTCTTTTCTTTTGGAAATAGTGGCATGAGAAGATTATGCCATTGTTTTCATTTGTAATGAGTAGAATTCATGTTTAA
>NW_018165029.1:142673-157962 GCF_001263595.1 Phalaenopsis equestris | reverse complement strand
GTATATTAGAATTTGACTAAGAACCTCTTACCTCGCTTCCCTGTAGGATCGATAAATAGGACTTCACTAGAGTCCTGTATTACTTGAGCGATACGTATACTTGCGTTTGAAATTGTGACAAGGTAAAAAATGGTGTTGATTCTAATTATAAATATATAAATCTGGGTTCATAAATTTTTACATATTAAAAGTTGCATCAAATTTTTGGCGCCATTGTCGGGGATCTAAATCTTCTAGCAGCGGTATGTCAAATTCTTGTATTTTTAGGTATATAAAAGTCGCGGTCAAGTTTTTGGCGTCGTTGCCGAGGATTTAAATCTTCTAGTAGTGATGTCAAATTCTTGTATTTTTAGGTATATAAAGAAGTCGTTGTCATTACGCCAAAGCTGGAGGCGGTTATCCCACAAATCTAAGAGTGTCAACCCTAGATATTTATGTGAGGTTTTTAGGTTGAGTTCAATGTGTCGTCGAGCTTCCTTTAGGTTACATTGCATATGCATGTTTGATATTGCATTTCTCTGGTGTGTGGATCATATTGTATGTTACAAGCATGATCATTTGAGCTCTTCAGGTTGAGCGGTCATCCTAGGTCGATCCCCGATCCTTTTGGGTTTGATTGGCCACCCCAGGCCGACCACCCTATCCTTTGGGTTTGATCAACCGCTACATGTTCATCGCTCATCCTGGGTTCGATCGGTCGTCCCTGGCCAGTCACCCATCCTTTTGGGTCACATTGATTACTTGGATAGATCCATCCACTTTTTTTATCCAACCGGCCACCAAGGCCTTGTCGATCGACCACTTGCATATTTGTATGCTTGTGCATCATATTGCATGCTTGTCTGCTTGCATGTTGTATCATATATTGTGTGTGTTTGTTTTTCATTGGCTTGAGCTGCAAATTCCACTTGCATATTTGTATGCTTGTGCATCATATTGCATGCTTGTCTGCTTGCATGTTGTATCGTATTCTATGTGTGTTTGTTTGCATGATCATTTTCATTGGCTTGAACTGCAAATTTCTCTGAGTTACTACTTCATCGACACACCGTTTTATATGGGCTACTGCCACCACGACATGCCCACCTCCGGGTCACTGCCTCCTCTGCACACCATTTTTTAACCCACTGCCACCATGACATGCTCATCTTTAAGTCACTGTCTCCTCAACACGCCTATTTGTTTTGGCTATTATCGCCATGACATGCCAATCCCGAGTCACTGCCTCCTCGACATACCCTTTTTGTTCGGGTCGTTGCCACCACGGCATGCCATCCCAGGGTCACTGCCTCATCAACATACTCATCTTTTGGGCCGCTGCCTTCATGGCATGTTGGCATGCCTAAAAAAGTGTTATTTTGATATATACATTTAATGCTCATTTTTAATGATATTACACTTTAATGAAATGTATTTTACATATTTTTTATTGCAGGTACAAGATATAAAGTTTTAGAGAAAAATGAGTGAAATCAAAGCAAAACAGGGTCAATTGGAGCAAGATAACACAAAATGAATTAGCACCTAGGCGCTAGACCCTTACATGAAAACATAGCCTGACGACATGGCGTCATGACCTAGCGTATAAGCTCCAGACAGTTATATTGGGCTTCTAGAAGGTTAGCGCCAAGGCGCTATAGTTGGGCGCTTAGACTCCATAATCGGTTTTGATGACTATGCATTGAATTTGGACAAATTTTAAAGGTGTATCTGAAGTGACTATTAAGGATTTTGAGAGTTATCATATAAGGAGTCAAGAGAGGCCATTAAGAGGAGGAGAGTGTGTGTCGTGTGGTGGTTTGGTGGTGTGAAGGAGAGCTTTTAGCGCATGTGTGTCTCTCTCTTGTAGTGAAATTGTAAAAAGAGTAAAGAACTTATCAAATGAACTTCAGAGGATTTGCTTGGGGAGAAGTTTAAAATAAGTACTTTGTAATTTTTTTTAGTTTTGTTTATTATGTGAACTTGAATTTTAATATAAATCATGTTTTATTGTAACATCCTAATGAGTTATGAGTAGTTTTCCTTATTTTTCTCCTTAGAATACGAATTAATCGTGTGTAGAATTAAAATTATTTAAAATTTCTCTTATTCTATATTTGTGATAATTCATTATTTCGTACTTAATTTACATATTCAATTTGACCAATTGGTATGTTAAAACTTGTTATGAAGCCATAATAATCCAGGAGGGCTATGTATTCTGAAACTAGTGAAAATTACATTAATCAGGTGGGTGATAAGGTAGCCCATTGTTTATTGCAAATAAATTGGGAGATAGGTTTTGATGGGTATAAATTGGTGATTCTAGGGTGACAGGCTAGAACTTGAACTAAATTGATATTGAGTTTGAAACTTAAAGACCATTTAGTCCTAAAGAGATGGCACTATGAGTAATCTAGGGTGATAGACTAGAACCAACACAACATAACCTTAGATTTAAGAACTTAACTAGAGGTTAGCTAATGTTTTTTTATGCACTCAAAAAAAGGTAAATAATATAATTGCTTCTATTTGCCACAAAATTACATTTAAACCTTTAAACATTTGATTCCTGAAGATCCGTCTCTTAGTCCAACATGTCTCCAACCTCATGAAGCCCGACCCCAGTTGAGTCAGACGGCCATAACAGGCCAGTCACTCCAATAGGTTCAACTGATTAACACTTTGAGTCATTCCCAAGCGGCGCCTCCAAAATGTCTAGAACCCCGTATCTACTTCAACGCTAGCTTGAGCAGCGTCGCAGTCTAAAGGAGGCGTAGTCTTTGTCCCTTTGCTTGAGGAAGGTCCCATCAACCTATTTAGAGTAGACATGATGGAGGAGCATGCCACTTCCCCAATCTCTTGCTCCACCGACAGAAGATGCACAAAAAATCTAGAAGCCTCTGTCGGGGAAGGGTAAGGGATGACCCCTTGAGTGATTAAATCCGACCCCTCTGGTAGAATTAACACCAAAGCAGGTTCCTGACCTTGTTGCTCAATCGCACCACATGGAGAGCTGACTGTCCAACCTGTTTATTGTTCAGACAGACCGTCCATGCTGTATGTTGTTTTTTCATAGGTGAACCACCTTCTCTCATCATGGACCCTTCCGCAGGACGACCGTTGAGCGAGTTTGATGACCCCACCTCGTCCACCGACTCAAATAATTTATTAGACACTTCAAGTTCGCCATAATGATTTTCAATAAACTTGGTTCTCTGCTTCATCACTTAGGACACCATTGCTAAAGCATTCTCGTTAAATGATCAATTTTATAGACCACCCGTTCTTCATGATCGCAAACAAAAGAGAGGAGAGGATTAGGGAAAAACACAAAAGATTAGGTTTTCCTCTTAAATTTTCTTATTACAGGGATCTTGGCACGAAATTCTATGAACAGTCAATTATTGCATATATTAATAGTCATGAATACAAAACATTTTTTTTAGAATCAGATTCTCTTGTCCTCCTCACAGCTGTCACTATCAAGAAACAAATGAATAGAGGAATTTAATATATACATAAAAAAAGTGTCAGCACAAATCTTGGAGACATATAAAAGCTAACAAAAAAGTATGACGTGGCAAGATCCATCCTAACTTGCACGAGAAAATGTTTGACTCAATGCAAGAATAGGGCGAAACAACCAGCACAAGGCCGACCAACCCATTTTTCTGCCGATAACCTTATCGCCTAAGGCCGCTCGACCCATTTCCAACAGATAGCCTTCCTGCCCACGGTTGCTCAGCCGTCTCTTACCAGGATAATTCTCCGGCCTAAGGCCGCCTAGAGCATTCGTGCGAAGGGAGCCTATTTTCAGAACCCCAATCATGTATAATTTAAAATGACAATAATAATACCCCTCTACTATGCTTACGTTATAGGAGTACTCGTGTAATCATAAGTCCTCATTTCTATAAATAGGATATTCATTTCATGGATAAAGCTTATACGATTTTAGTGTTCAAGATTTTAGTCATACTGTCATTATCTTCTATTTTTTTGGTGCTCTATATCTTATATTTGTTTCCCAAATTATTTTGGATTCAACAGTAAAATAATGTAAGTGTTATATATTGCCTGCGAGGTCAAAACCACCGTCTCTTCTTCGTCGTCGAGCCGGGACTCTATTTCAGGTCATAGCTTTCCCGCTTCAGCTCCATCGCCTTGCCTGAACACTAACATACCGCCGTCGTAGGAACATCCGCCGACATCGCGGAAAAAGAGATCATCTCAGGTAATCTTCACCTTCTTCCACCGCTCATCCTCTCAACTCTTGCTTTTCCCCCCTCGATTTACTCTGAAAATCTGAAACCCTAACCCTAGATATTGGACACGAGGTCCTTTCGATCCTGCTTGGGTGCAGCGGGGAGATCGAGAAGTTTCATGTCGTTTTGGTTTCGGGGAGTTTTTATTGTTTTGTATGGCCTATCACAGCAAATTTCTTTCTGTTAATCTCAACAAATCCTACGGCAAACCTTCGGTTTCTTCGTCGCCGTCCTCCTCCGCTGCCGGTTACGGTAATGGAGGCCCGCGATCCGCTGTTGGAGGTGGTGCGATGGTGGTGCTATCTCGACCTCGGAGCTCCTCTGGGGCAACCGCCCATAAACCTGCACAGAGGCTTGCTGTTCCGCCCCCCGTGAACCTGCCTTCACTAAGGAAGGAACACGAGCGTCTTGATCCGGCTTTGTCAAAACCTTCATCAGGCCATGGAGGGTCTGGGCTGGGAATTGGGAACAACTCTTCGATGAGTTGGACCAAGCCGACTCCACCGATGGAAGATTCTAGTATAAAGGCTGGCGGCTCAAGATCTCTGTCAGCAGTGGAGCAACGAAGTTTTAGCAAAAACTCTCTGCCGCAAGGTTTTATGGAGAAACCTGTTATACTGAGAGGGGAGGATTTTCCTTCTCTCATGGCGACATCTACCTATGTATCAAAGCAGAAGCAGAAGCAAGTTAGCGATAACACTGATGGGCTTGTAGAGA
This sequence comes from Phalaenopsis equestris, assembly GCF_001263595.1. Taxonomy (NCBI): domain Eukaryota; kingdom Viridiplantae; phylum Streptophyta; class Magnoliopsida; order Asparagales; family Orchidaceae; genus Phalaenopsis; species Phalaenopsis equestris. Next base: position 152,998 of record NW_018165029.1, on the reverse strand, counting down.
AAACCGAACCATCTTCTGTGGTGGATATGAGTTCAATTTTGAGATCATCACCTCAGATCAAGAAGAATGTCCAGGGCAGTGAAGGAGGATCAAAACGGCTGGTTTTGGATTCCCTGGAGCAATCAAGGCAGGGGGCTGGTAATTTTCCTGGTCCCCTCCCAATTGTGAGACTGAGGCACACATCTGATTGGGATGATGATGAGCGAGATAGGAATCATGTTGATCATTATGATGAAGCTCGTAGTTCTTTGTCAAGGGATGAAAGAGTTTATGGCCTTAAAAAAGGAAGATCGAAATTTTAGCTCTTGGAGGGTAACAGTTGAGCCAAACAGAGAAATTCTGAGTTCCCGTGCACTGCATGTTGATAAGGATCATTTTAGTTCCAGAAATTTAGCTATGAGTAAAGGAACTGGCAAAGAAAGCAACTATGATCGATTGGTTTCCAGTATGGGAATTGGGAATGGAGGAGTTACAGAAGGTTCAAATGACAGGGATGAAGTTTCCAACAATTGGCAAAGAGGGAAACCATATACAAACTCTATGATCTCTAGGGTTAAAGGTGGTTCTACAAATGACTCTCTACATAATTTCACTAAAGAAAGTTTAATGCCAAATGTTGGGAGATCTTATGCTGAGGATGCCAGTTGGGGAGGGAAGGATACTTTTTCTAGTGAAGCCATGTTAGATTTGAAGGCTAAAGTGCTCAGAAAAAAGAAAGAATCAGAGAAGCACACTGATATCTTTGACCCTGCAAGGGAATCCTTTGAAGCTGAGCTTGAAAGGGTTCAACTGTTACAAGAGCAGGAGAGGCGGCGTGTGATGGAAGAACAAGCTAGAGTAATGGAGGCTGCTCGTAGAGAAGCTGAAGAGAGGGAGAGAGTGGCGAGGGAAGAGGAAGAGAGGAGACGGTTACTCGAAGAAGAGGCGAGGGAGGCTGCTTGGAGAGCTGAGCAAGAGAAGTTGGAAGCTGCAAGGAGAGCTGAGGAGCTAAGGATTGCAAGAGAGGAGGAGAAGAAGAAGGTTCTCTTGGAGGAAGAAAGAAGAAAAGAAGCTGCAAGGCAAAAGCTGTTAGAATTGGAAGCCAGAATTGCTAGCAGGGAGGCTGAAGCTAATGCCAATGATAGGATGCATGAAAGAAATACTTTGAGGGATTCTGATCTTGCTAAGTGTGAGAAAACCGAAACAATGTTGGAACACTCTTCCGACTCTCCCTTATTCAATCTGTCCAGCATGAATAGGTTATCGGAATCAGGGTTCCGGCCTCACACTTTGAGTGTTGAGAACCATTCATTTGTTCAACATAGAAAGAACGAAAATAACTATTGTAATACAAACAATTCAACAATTAAATTCCAAGACCAGGATGGATTTTGCTCGAACAGAAACTTTCACCGGAAACAGTTTCAGGGCACTCATGGACCAAAGCCTATCACATCATCTTTTAAGAGAGGGGTGTCTAGTGATCAGGCTCAAACTGGACATAACTGGGATAGAAACAGGGATTTTGAACAATTTAATGGGAGATCCAAATTTGATTCTATGATTGGTGGATGGGAACATGGTCATTTTGATGGAAGCCAGCTTGAATCTTATTCAGAAAGGTCTTTCCAGAGCAGTGAGGTGGGTGACTCGGCCTCTTTTAATCGGGTTCGCCATTCTGTAAGGCAGCCTCGTGTTCCTCCGCCTCCATCCATGTCATCTTCAATTCATAGGAATGCTCGTGGAGCTGCGTCAGATGGCCCAAATTCATCATTTTCAGTGCACGGTGATGCAGGAATCAATCAAACAATCGGAGAAGAAGAATCTGATGTTCGGATTGATTATCATTGTGATTATCATCAAAGAATCATAGACTATGGAGTGGAGCCCAGAATACCTGAATTGATGGAAGAACCTGCTTGTTCTTCGTTGCAGACAGAGGAGAAGAATAGCCCAAGATATGATTCTCAGTCCTCTCTGTCAATCTCTAATCCACCTAGTTCGCCTACCCAACTTTCACATGATGAATTTGATAATTGCGGAGCTGCTGAAGAGGAAAATATGATCTTTTCTGAGGGCAAATCCATGATTCCAGAATTGGATGCTGAGAAAGATGATGCAGAGAATATACATTTATCCCATGGTGAAGATGATGACTGGGCTATTAACAATGAAAAAACTCAAGATGAAGAAGAAGAGGAAGATCATGATGAAGATCCAGATGGTAACCAGGAAGATAATGAGGTTCATGAAAGCTATGCTTGGAAGCTTCAAATGAAAAAAAAGCACGAAGACTTGAATGTTGTTGTTGAGAAATCAGTGGAAATAGGAGCTTCTGGACATTTTTTTCTTAACGAGGATTCCAAATATCAGGAAAATACTGGCATGAATGCGGAACATGTTAGTGATTCCACAGCAGAGCGTGTTTTTGCTGAGAAAATTTTGAACGCCTCTGCTGAAATCAAAGAAGAAACTGTTAAGGAGCAGGAAGATATGATTTTCGGCCTCGCAACAACTGCTGATCATCCTACTGACAGCATCAGAGCATCGAAAAACTCAGGCCAAAATCCTATTGTGGCAGTATCGCGCTCGCCATTGCCTTCATCATCATCGCCTTGCTCCGTCTCAGACTCCTTAGTTCCTCCTACACCTTCTGATCAGAATGATGAACCCGCCAAGCTTCAGTTTGGACTATTTTCTAGTCCTCCATTGATACCTTCTCCAATCCCCACCATTCAAATTGGTTCAATTCAGATGCCAATTCCTTTAAATGCACAGATAGATTCTTATACTCATATTCACCCATCACGTACTCCACTTTTTCAGTTTGGCCAGATATTATATACACCGTCTGCCTCTCAAAATGTGGTGCCTTTAGCTGCAACTGTCTCGTCCTATGCACATCGTTTACCTTCAGTTCACCATCTTATTAATGATGACCATGGAAGCTCTTCGAAGAACCAAGCAGGTCAAGTTTCTACTACAGCAAAGGGCTTGGAGAAAGAAAATTATGCTCCTTCAGCAGAAAAACAACCTGTTTGTGCTCCAGGGATCACTGATCCATCTCAAAGTAATTTGGATTCTGAGCGGTCTGCTGCATTATTAGATGTACCAAGGGATGATCTTATTTCGAAGAGACGGATAACTTCTGGTGTTTCTGATGAGAAGAAAGATTTTCACAACTTTATTTCCGGTTCAGGTAATTCTGAAGCTATTTCAAATAAGAACTTTAAATCCATGGTTTATTCTAAACGGGCACGAGGCAGACCACCTCTGGATTCATTTTCTTCAGCTAGAAATTCTGATATTAAAGGGAACAGAATGATATACAATGTAAGGAATTCCGGTACTTTATCATCTTTTGCGAGGACAGAAGCCTCATATGGAAATTCAAATCGGTTTCAAAGAAGACTTCGAAGGCATATTCAAGGGACTGAATATAGAGTTAAGGAGATTGGAACAAAGCAAATAAATTTCACTGAGAGTTTTAACTACAGTAGCTATAATGTGAAGCCCAATTCTGATCACAGTCTTGTGGGGATTGCCTCAAGAAATGTGGGTAGGAAGGTGGGTGTTATGAATAAATCAAAAAAGCTGATGAATGAAGAGGCATCCCTTTCTGGTTTACAAGACATTAAGAAAGAAACTTTGCAGGCCAGCATGGCTGCTTCAAGCGATTTTGCTGGCAGCAAAGAAAATTTAAATAAAAACGGGATTCTACTGGATGAAATTGATGCTCCTTTGTTGAGCGGTGTTGTCAGGGTTTTTAATCAACCTGGAATTGAAGCTTCTTCTGACGGTGATGGCTTTGTTGAGGTGAGGTCTAAAAGGAAGATATCGAATGAACGGCGAGGGCAGAGGGAGAGAGAAACCAATTCCAAGCATAAGGCTACAAGGGTAACAGATTATTGCTTATGCGGAATCCATTGCTTAACCAGGCAGCCCTTTTTTTTTTAATAGTGAGATGTGTCAAAATAGTCCTCAAACCCTTTGCAAGGATTCATTTTAGTCTGAGATTATATAAAAGTGTCAATTCAATATCCACTCTTTTAATATGGGCTAAAATAGTTCCCACGGAGGACTATTTTAGCTCTCATTCAAAGAATTTGGGACTAATTTGATATTTTTATAAACTGGAGACTAAGATGGCCCAATCTAAATAGCCAGGGGACTAATTTAGCTGTCTGGGGACTATTTTAGCTCTCATTAAAATGTCTAGGACTAATTTGATATTTTTATAAACTCTGGGATTAAAATGATTCATCTAAATATCGAAGGGACAATTTTAGCACTTCACTATTTTGGTATTACTTTGACATCTTAGGTATCTTATATGGTGTTTTTTTATCAGGTACCTCACAGGCATCGCAGTAGTTTTCCAAATAATGGAATTGCTTATAAACCCGATCCGGTTACGACTTTGGCAGTCGAAGCTGCTGCAAAAAACGTTCGTTCTGATCCTGTGATAGCACGAACAAAGCCATCGATGGATCTGGACGCTGCAAAGTTAACCACTACGAACATTACATGCCAGACAATAGCATCTTTTGTCAGTTCTAACGTGAATTCTGCTGATTATGATTCAAAATTTGATAGTTTTAAGTAAGGCTTTATTAGAATTATTTTTGTTGAAATAATTTCTTTTCTAGTTATGCTCACAATATCTCATACAGGTCCAGTCGCACGGCTTCTGATTTCACCCGAGCTAATGATGGAGCAAATGTTGAGCCAAGCTTGTACTTTGGTAACAGTATTGTTGCCCTTGATAAGGCTTCAGTGCCTTTAGGTACCTGGGGAACTGTTCACTTGAGTCAGCCGGTAACTTTCTGAGTATATTTAGGGACATTTACATACATGACACACAATTCTAATGTATTTACTTATCTCACACCTAAAATTTTATACTCGCACGCATATCACTCAAATCTTTAATATCACATAGAAAATGGAACTATTACCAATTTTTAAAAGTGAAATACACATTTTCATGCACAGGGTTAAAGCACCAAAATGCTGTAAGTGTGAAAGTGTAGGCTCTGTTCAGTATCTTTTGTGATCAGCGATATTCAATGGTAGGAGTATTTGTGGAAAAGATTTAGGTGCAATCCCAAGGAGAGAATAATCAATTATTAGTCATATATACTTTATGGGACATTTGCATGCGCACCACCTAATTCCTATGTATTTACTTATATTGCACATAAATTTTGTTTTTTTAAATTTATACCACTCAAGCCCTTCATATGAGATAAAAAAAATACCACCATTTTAAGTTTTTAAAAGTGAAATTCATCATTCAATGCACAAGTAAGATGGTATGCATGTAAAAATTGAAGCTTAGGTGTTAGATATGTAAATACATCAGAGTTGAGGGGTATGTATGTAAATTTTTCATACTCTGTTTATAGAAATGAGGTTACAAGGTTAAACTAAGTTAATTTGATTTTAAATTTGAGTAACGCCTAATAATTGTATCATCTAATTTGTTCTAAAGTTGATCCTAACAATTGAATGGAAAAACTTGAAGCAAATCCTAAAACATTTTAAAACATTATATTAATTTAAATTATTTTCCTGCGCTTATTAATTCTTTTGGACCTCATAAAACTCTTAGCATGAAGACTTACATAGAAGCTATTATTTTGGAAATCTTGTTTTACTTGGCGGAGGCGGCAGAAGAATTGCTTCTTGAATTTCTCTTGAATTTTCAGCATATGCAGGCTGGATGTAAGTTCCAGTTGGTTTGGATGTTGCTCTTGTGGCGTATCATACATTTTTCTCATTATATTATCTTATATTAATTTCATGTTTATACAATTGTGGTAACAAAACATCAACCTTTTACATCTTGTAAGTAACCAAATTCAATTTTGGATTATGTTGGCTGATATTTATCTTCAAGTGCATCTGTAGAACTCGGAAATCATTATTGATGAACTAAACACAAGTATAATATTATATACCTCGCATTTACAATACATACCGCTCAGTTCTAATGTATTTATGTATCTAACATCTAAACATTACCTTTTTACATTTATACCACCCAAAACTTTAATATCACATTAAAAATATCACCATTTTTCAAGAAGTGAAATAAACTTTTTCATGCAAACGTAAAGTGGTATGCATGTAAAAATTAAAATTTAGGTATTAGTTATGTAAATACATAAGAATTGAGTGATATGTATGCAAATCTTCCATTATTTTAACAGGTGAAAGTGATGCATATTTATGAATATTGATAGAATCCACTGCTAGTTTGCCTACACATTTGGAATTTATCTTTGCGTAGTTGTGTATCGTTATATACCACACTTTCGATATTGAGCTTTCCCATTCTCTAAAAGTTTCTCGTTTTTTCAGGCAGCTACCTCAATCCAGTCTCAACTTGAGGAGACCTCAAATCCCGTGCAATTTAATCCAGTTGTAGCTGCTGAAGTTTCTTCGGATGACAAGAAGCATGTGTCGACTAGTCTGACGAAGGAAAGGCTATCATTTTCCTCCGGGAATTTGCCCAACTTCCCATTTGATGGGGAGAAAATTCAGTTTGGTGAGTATTTTATTTAATGCAATTATAGTTATTGGGCATTTGCATACAAACCACCCAATTCCTTTGTATTTACATATCAAACAGCTAAATTTTTTTTTTTTTATTTCTAATACCCAAAATTTTAATATCACATGAAAAAAAAAACAACATTTTTAGCTTTTAAAATGTGAAATACACTTTCTCACGCATGGCTATGGTGGCATACATGTACAAATTGAAGTTTGTATGTTAGATATGTAAATACATGAGAATTGAGTGGTATGTATGTAAATCTTCCAAAATCATTTTGTTATGGTTTTCAAGCAGTCTCGCAGCAGATATTTACATATCAAACTCCTGAACTTTGTTTGCTACATTTATAAAACCCAAATCTCATGTCACATAAAAAAAATATCACATTTTTTAACTTTTAAGAAAGGTAAAATACATCTTTTCATGCACAAGTAAGGTGGCATACATGTAAGAAATGAACTGTGTTAGATATGTAAATATATAAGAATTGAGTGGTTGTATGTAAATCTTCGAAAATTCAAAATGATTTTGAAGGAGTCTCACAGCAGATTTGACTGATCCGCAGGTGCTGTCTCGTCGCGTCTCCACCTCTTCCTCCTCCCAGCCAAGCTGCGCCAAGTGGAATATGGTCCCCTGGATCTGTTATACTGAATTCATCAATTGTTCACAATTTACCTCGCAGTGAGAGAAATTTTTTTGATAAAGAGAAGAGCCATAGTGAGTCTTGTACACATCTGGATGATAATGAGGCAGAAGCAGAAGCTGCTGCTTCTGCTGTTGCTGTTTCTGTAATTACTAATGATGATATTACTGCTTCTACGGTAGGCACGGACTCCATTTCTGGCATTGGAACAAAGGGGATAAGCTGTCCAGGTATTCATCTTTCTTGCATCTTGTAAACCTAAATCTTAAACCGCAAACCGTAAACCCTAAATCCTAAAGTAGGGGTGTAAACGAGTTGAATCAAGCTCGAGTCACCCTCGGTTTTAGCTTAAGCTTGATTAATTAATCAATTTCTAGTTTAATTCTACAAATTTGAGCCAATTTGTTTATCATGAAAGAGAATAATAGCAAGATTTACATGTACCACTTAATTGGTATGTATTTTCATATCTAACACCCAAACATGAATTTTTGCATGTCTGCCACCTTATGAAAATTTGTTTTTCGCTTTGTAAAGGTTAAAAAGTGGTATTTTTGATGTGATATGAAAGATTTGGGTGGTATGAATATAAAAAGTAAAATTTTAATGTTTGATATGTAAACACAAGAATTGGGTGGTATCTATGCAAATGCCACAAAATAATATTAATTCAAAATAGTGTTATAATAAAATGATGAATAGAATGAGCATTTAGGAAATAATAATAATAAATCACTTGATATAAAATGTAAAACATCAAGTTTTAAATATTTTATGAAGAATTTAAAGATAAAATGTTAATATTTAAAATATTTGAGTATATTTCATGTTAATTATATTTTAAGCAAGCCAACTCACAACCTAATGGGTTTCAGGGCTGTTTTAAGCTTTAGCTTGCTATATGATCGGGCTCAATTCACAAGCCACTTATTGCGCAGGCTCATGAGTTAGCTTGGCTTAGTTACACCCCAACCCTAAACCCTAAATTCTGATAAAATGCAATGTTTATTGTAGATGCGATTAGCTACACGAATACAACTGGCCAACTCGCAAGCAAAGAGTCGTTGATTGTTACTCTTCCAGCGGATCTTTCTGTTGATACCCCGCTCTCATTGTATCCCCCTTTACCAACCATTCAATCTCCTCGCCCCATCCTTTCTAATGTCGGCACGACGCAACATTCCCATTTTCCTTACTTCGATACAAACCCCATGCTAGGTGGACCCATATTCACCTTCAGCCCCCAGGACAAATCGATCGTAGCTCAGGAACCACAACAACCGAGTTCAACTTTTGTTTCGGGGCCCACCGGCACTTTCCCGCAATGCCATTCTAACGTTGAATCGTCGTTCTATGGGTCTCCGGCAGGGTTTCCTGCTCCATTTATGAGTTCCCCCGCTGGACTTTCCGGCATTCATGGCCATCCGCCGATGGTCTTTTACAATCACTTTGCCCCGATTGGGCAGTTCGCTCGAGTCGGCCTTAGTTATATGGGCGGCACTTACCTGCCCTCTGGGAAGAAGCCGGAGTGGAAACACACCAGAGATGGCGCGACAGCGACGAATGCGAGCAAGGCTGATCCCGGAGATCTAAACGTTGTTTATGGACAACAAAATGTGGCCCATGCGGCTAAATCGATTCAGCATTTGGCTAATGGATCAGGATTCATGCAAGTAAATTCGCCCTTTACTCTGTTCAATCTTCGACCCTTCCAGGTATTGTTTTCTTTTCCTTAATCTTTGAGTAACGATCGAAATGGTTTTTAACCTTGATTTTTTAAAGGGAAAGCTACATCCATAACACTCAATTCTTATGTATTTACATTTCTAACACCTAAATTTCAGTTTTTACATTTATGCCATCATACTTATAAATTAAAGGGTGCATTTCACCTTATACAAACTGAAATAGTGATACTTTTTACAAGTCACTCATTTTTTGAAACAGAGTTGCTAACAACAATGATTTGAGAAATTTGCATTTATACCAAACCATTCTTATGTCTTTACATATCTAACACCTAAAGTTTGATATTTACATTTTTATTTTGGTGTCGTAAATCTATGCATAAAAGATGTGTTTCACTTTTTGGAAGTTAGTAATCGTTGTGTTTTTATGTGATGTTATTGATTTGAGTGGTATGCATGTAAATATCGAAGTGTAGGTGTTAGATATGTAAATATTGCATGTAAATATCGAAGTGTAGGTGTTAGATATGTGAATATTAAGAATCTAATAATATTGGTTTATAATCTTTAAGCATGCACCGTCTTTATTCACATTTCAGATTCATAGAACTTGGTTTCTTTATCTTGCACAATTGTTGCAAGTCTTTTTACTTGGAAGTTTTTCTGTGTCGCATTTACATGCACACCTCTCAATTCTTATGAATTTACATATCTAACACCTAAATTTTACTTTTTATATTAATACGGCCCAAATCTTTCATGTCGCAGTAAAAATATCATTAATTCAACTTAAAAAAAGCGAAATACATCTTTTTCATCCATGGGTGAGGTGGTAGGTATGCAAAAATTATAGTTTAGATGTTAGATATATAAATACATAGGACCTCATTGGTATGTTTGTAAATCTTCCTTTTTTTAATGTTTTTTTTCACTTATCTCCTACTATTTAGGAAAAATTATTGATCCTATATACACACAACTCCTAACTCAAAAAATTTGAATTTGATTTCCAGTCCTCAACAGAGATACCTGTTCCAGCCCAATGGCCACCCATCCCACACCCTCATTCTCCCAATCCTATCCAACTCCCGACGCCGCCTGAACGGCCCAATATCGCTTCTCCCAATCCGCCTCGTTCCGCCGCCATCGATCTCCCTGACGAGCTCAATCTCATCGAATCTTCGACCGCCAACTCTATCATTTCAGGAGATCGTTCGACGAACGGCAAAAATGATTCGAGCGGAATTATTCCAGATCCAGCTCATAAGCCAGGAGGATCTCCTCCTCCTCAGAAGATCAGTGCTGGGAGCCAATATGGCCGAAGAAACACATTTAATAGAAAGTATGGGAGCAACAATGCATCTAAAGTGAGACAAATATATGTTGCCAAATCTCAGCTAACCAGTTCTGGAGCCTCAAGCTGAAGTCTTTTTTTTTTTTTTTATTTTAG
>NW_018165029.1:128036-141618 GCF_001263595.1 Phalaenopsis equestris | reverse complement strand
AAAAAAGGGTGTATCAAAAAGGCACACACACACACACACACACACATATATATATATATATATATATATATATATATGCATGACAACTAGTTATTCCTTTAAAATTAAGACAGTATATACCATATATTATCGTAAATATTCTACACTTAACAAATCTAATTTAAAAAAAATGACCATAAAGAATATGGACATATTAAATTTATTAATAAAAACTCAATTTTTATAATGAATGTTCAATTCATCCCTGCTAATTATACATATCACACAATTCTTATATATTCACATACCTCACGCAACTCATATTTACATACATGCCACTCAAACCTTTGAGATTATATTAAAATATCACTATTACAGTATTACTAACCTTCAAAATTATTCAAATACACATTTTCATACATATGTATTAATATCAAGGTATCCTAAAAGTATATATCAGACTTTAAGATCTAAATACGTAAATACATAAGATTTTTGTGGTCTAAATGTAAATTTCCATTTTTTTTTTCTTAAAAGAGGATTTAATATGATATATCTCAAGATTGTGAAACACCAAAATATAGAATCAGAAAAAGTTTCGAGGTTCAATAGTTCAATCAGAATTGAACCAAAAGATAAACCAGTTGACAATTGACATAATAAAATTTTAAAATATTTTGATATAATTTAAATAATAAAATAATACTATTTTAATATCATATTTTATTAATTCAACAAATAATATTTTAAATTAAAATTCTTCTTTTGAATATTTTGAAAAATATTTTAAATAAATAATTTAAGAAATTATATTCTATAATTTAAATTTAAATATCTAATTTTTAATGATCCAATCAAAATAAAAAGACAAAAAATTGAATACTATTTGACCTGGCTGATTTTTCAAAAATTATCTCGATTCAACCCCATTATGACTGGAATCTTGTTCTACGCAGAAATAGTTCGGAACTTGAATTGAATTGATTGAATGACTAGTTCACAGTCGAACCGGTCAATCCGATCCAATTTTTAAACACATGGTATTATCCATCACAACCCAAGATTAGGGAAAAAATTTACGTACGCCAAGGGTACGCAGAGATGCGTATATAATAGGATACACGGGCGTTATATGGGGGTTACATGGGGGTTATAACCCGTTGTACCTCCCGTGTAACTCAACTGTAACCCGCGCTTTTATTTTATCCATTGAGATTACAAGGTTACAGCGGGGTTACACCAGAGGTACAACAGGTTATAACCCCCTTGTAATCCTCATATAAACCCCGTGTACCATATTATGTACGCATCTCTGCGTACCCCTTGATGTACGCAAATTTTTTCCCAAGATTAGAGTAAGGGAGCTTGGCATTCTAGCACATAGTAAAAGCTTGGTGAAGAAAAAATTTACAAGTATTTGTGCCAGCTATAAAGAATTCGTTCATAATTGACTTGATAATATAACATATATATATATATATATATATATATATATATATTGTTCAGCTCAATAAATGAAGAAGGCAACACAACAGAAATGAAAAGACAAAAACTCTTCTCTTAACAAGCCAAGCAAATTAACACTAGACCCCGCTCAATTTCAACTCAATTCAGGTCAAATGTCAACTAGTTTAGTTGATGTACATCTTCAAAATTGATGTCAAATTCTTGAGTTCTCAACTCATCTACATTAAATTTAAATTCACCACGATACTTGTACTCAAATAATAGCCATAATTTTTATAAACATTTACATGCATACCACTCAATTTCTATGTATTTAAATACCGAATAACTAAACTTCGATTTTTACATTCGTGCCACCTTATGCATGAAAATGTGCACTTCGCCTTCTAGAACTTATCATAATGATATTTTTTAAGCGAGATATCAAAAAAAAAACAAAATTTAGATGCTAGATATGTAAATACATAATAATTAGGTGGCATGCATGTAAATGCCATCTATTACTATTATTAGCGGTATTTACATGCATACCACACAAATTTTATTTATTTACACAGAAAACACCTAAATTTTCATATTTACATACACAGCTCTCAAATATTTAAATTCAAGGAGAGTTGAAATAGCAATGGGTTAAATCCTGCTAAAATCCAAAACATACGAGATGGATTCAAGTTAAATCATATCAAGCATCTTCTTCGATTTAACAACACTAGATTTTATAAATCCAGATTTACTAAATCCTACTTCACCAGGTCCTACGCGCAGCCAAACGCGCTCTAAGAGCGAAGTACATCTTTTCATGCATAAGTTTATGACACGCAAGGGTTGTAAATGTTAAAAGTTTAGGTGTGAGAAATGTAAATACATAAGAATTATGTGGTATATATGTAAATTTCTCTACTAATTATTATTATTATAGAAAATGATCATACAAAAATAACTTCAAACTTAGTGCAAGGGTGATTGTCAATGTAATTTTGCAGTGCAGAGTCATTTTCAAACCTGAAGGTGTAGAGAGCCTGTCTTTGAGTGAGACCAATAGGGTATATTCTGTACACTCTCAGCTCATCTCCTCCTCTTATGCTCTTTGGCCGCTCGCTCTTCCATACCGGTATGTGATTTATTGACCTGAACTTCTTCAGCACAGCAAACTCTATTCCTTCTAAGGTTAAATAACGAGAACTGCCAAATTCACCAAAAATTAAAATAAATGATTTTCATTTACATATCTGCCACCCAATTTTCAATATATTTACATATCTAACATCCAGACTTTGCTTTTCACATTTATACTAGTATTTTTTTTTTATTTTTAAAAATGAAATATATTTTTTCATGCATAGATAGGGCGGAATGTATGTATTCCCAATGCACCTACAATTCGAGTATCACACTCTCCACCGGGGGAATCAGACTTTGCTTTTCACATTTATACTAGTATTTTTTTTATTTTTGAAAATGAAATATATTTTTTCATGCATAGGTAGGGCGGTATGTATGTATTCCCGATGCACCTAACAATTCGAGTACCACACCCTCCACCGGGGGGAATCGAACCCCAGACCAGAAGGAACTTATAACTAACAAGCAAATGCCCGACCAACTGATCTGAGTACGCGGGGCATATATATATATATGTATGTATGTATGTATGTATGTATGTATGTATGTATGTATGTATGTATGTATGTATGTATGTATGTATGTATGTATGTATGTATGTATGTATGTATGTATGTATGTATGTATGTATGTATGTATGTATGTATGTATGTATGTATGTATGTATGTATGAATGTATGAATGTATGTAAACTTTCAGATTTATGCAGGTATCACACATTTTTTATCTCTATTACTTTTCAAAATTGAAATAAGCATTTTCTTGCATAGATTTATGACACCGAAGTGCATAAACTTGATATGTAAATTCTGGTGTTAGATATTCAAATACCTAAGAGTTGTGTGGTATGTGCATAGATTTCCTAAAATTTACCGCTGAACAAAATAACAAAAAGAAGATTTACATACATGCCACTAAATTGCAATGCATTTACATATCTAACACCTAATCTTCAATTTTTACATACATGCCACCGTACCTATGCATAGAAAGGTATATTTCACTATTAAAAAGTTAAAACAGTGATGTTTTGGATGAGATACGAAAGATTAGGGTGGTTTAAATGTAAAAAAATAAATTTTAGGTGTCAGATATGTAAATACATAGGAATTGAAAATAACAAAATTAAAAAATGAAACAATTCCAAAATGAGAAAGTGGAATATGTACCTGAGGAAAACAGATTCCATCTTGAAACGGCCTCTCTCCCTCACAAATAGATGGTATAAAGTGCCGGTCTTGGTTCTGCATTTACATGGCCGGTTCTGAAAACCGGGCGAGATGGCTTCTTCCTTGGCATGTATAATGGTTGCCAGATGAACACACAGCCTGCAGGATGAATGCACAGCAGCCATGTCTACAAGAGCTTTGAAGGAATCGGAAGGACCTTCAAATTTCCAACTACAAGGCAAAAGGTGCATCAAATGAACATAATTTCATGAATGTTGTAAAACTATAGAAGTTACATGTAAATGTTTGTTGGGAAATAGACAAAACATAATTCAAACATAAAGAATGAAAAAAAGGGAAGATTTACATAAGTAACACTTAATTCTTATGTATTTATATATCTGACACCTAAACTTCAATTTCTATGTATGCGTCCGCTTACACATGCATGGTCTGATACCATATAATTTCTTAGAGCGGAAAAATAATATTTTTCCTAAATTTCTTAAGACTCGGTTACAAGATAAATAATAGGAGAAGCCCGCCATAATTGAAAATACAAAAGTCCCATGCTAGAAAAAATAAATAGGAATTACCAATAACATATAATTCTAAAAGTAAATACTATTAAAAATAGAAAATAATAAAAATAGAAGATATCTAAAACAGAAATTCCTAAAATTCCAACACCCATCTCAAATTGGAGCATATGTATCTATTACGCCCTACTTGCTTACAAGAAACTCAAAATTATGCTTGAAAAGCCCTTTAGTGAAGATATTTGTAATTTGTTATGTTGTAGAAGTGAAAGACATGCAAATAGATCCATTATCAATCTTTTTTTTTATGAATTGTCTAGCAATCCCCATATGTTTCGTGCAACCATGCTGCAATGAATTTTCTGCAATGTTGATGGCAACTTTATTGTCACAGTTCAACTTCACCTACACGTTTATCGAAATTCATAACTCTTCAAGATATCTTTTCAGCCATAGAACCTCACATACTCCTTTAGCCATAGTCTAATATCCTGCGCCAGCAATACTCATTGCCACCACATTATGTTTCTTACTTCGCCATGTAACTAGATTTCCTCAGACATAAGTACAGTATCCAGACGTCGACCTCCTATCAACAATTGAGCCCGCCCAATCTGCATTAGTGTATGTCTCTATATTGTGTTGTGTGGTCTTCTGAAAGAGTAAGCCCTTGCCTAGCATATTATTTAGGTATTTGAGAATCCAATTAATCGTTTCAAGATATGTCTCATAGGAAGATGCATAAATTGACTTATCAAACTTACAACAAACAATATCTAGTCGTGTATGTGATAAATATATCAACTTTCCCACCAACCTCTAATATCGAGCTCTATTCACTGGGTAACCTTCCTTCCCATCTCTCAATGTTTTATTGGGATTAATGAGAGTGTTTACAGGCCTACAACCACTCATCCTGGTTTCCTTTACAAGATCAAAAACACACTTGTTGGGAAACAACAATCCCTTTCTTCAATTTAGCAACCTGCGTTTCAAGGAAATGCCTCAAAAACCTTAATTCTTTACTCTCAAAAATTGATAAGAGGAAAGTCTCTAATCAGTTCATTTCATATACATTATCCCCAATGAGAAGTATATCATCCCCACACACAATCAATATGGTTATCTTCTCATCTTTTGAATGTGTGAAGAATATTATATGATCATCTTATCCTTGAGTATACCCTTGACATCTAACCAACAATATAAATATCTCAAAACCACGCTCTCGATGACTAATTCAACCCGTATAAGAACTTTTTTAGTTTACACACTCTTGTGTTGAACTTCTCACTAGATCCTGGAGGTGCATCTATGTAAACTTCTTCCTCCTCTAAATCCTCATTGAGAAATGCATTTTTTATATTTAACTATTATAGTGGCCAATCAAGATTAGTTGCAAGTAATAAAAGAACTCCTATAAAGTTTAGTTTTGTATCAGAGGTGAATGTCTCTAAGTAATCAATATCATATATCAAAGTAACTCCTTTGGCGACCAGTCGAGACTTTTACCACTCTAGAGAACCATCGGACTTATACTTAAATGCAAACACTCATTTGCATTCGATAGTTTTCTTCCCTTTAGTTATATCAACCAATTTTTACATGTCATTTTTTTCAAAGCTCTCATCTCCAGGAAGACAGTCTCCTTCAACTTAGGAACATTTATAGCTTCGTGCATAGTATTACAAATCTCCATACAAGAAAAATATGAGATAAAAGCCCAAAAAAAAGGCGAGGGGTTTTCAAATAACAAATAATGAGATAATAGATGTTGGGTGGAAGATCTCACCCCCTTACAAGAAGTAATGGAGAGACTCGAATCATTAGATTTAGGATTAGGGCTAGACTTAGGTTTAGGATTAGATGAGCAATCCAAATGATTCATAGAACCTTTCTATGGAGTTGTCCTTTGTCATGAGTAGCCAATATCAAATGGTATCACTGTCGTAGTTTTTTTTCCTATTTCCTCTTTGTTAGTTGTTATATGAGATTGAAAATCATGATATTGACACTGCAGGAAGATCTGAATCGTCATCACCGTCTAAAAAACTCGATCCACATTCTCCTGATATAATATAGCTTGAATTTTTAAGTTGAACGATCAGGTTGTGGAGATATAATTAGTGAATCTTCAATTTGAAGAATACTAAAAACTAGTAGTCAAATATTTGTTTTGCCCCACTTGAGAATAAGGTGGAAAAAAGGTTGTAATTCAAAAAATGTGACCCGTGATAGTAAATATTTTTTTAGAAATATTATCAAAATATTTATACCCCTCTTAGGTAAGAGCATAAGCAACAAACACACATTTGCTCGAGGATCAAGTTTTTCTTGATTATAACCATGAATGCAAACAAATGCAGTACACCCAAACATCTTCAAATGTAAGGAAAATAAGAGCCAATTTGTTGGATAAATTTTATGAAAAACATCAAAAGATAATTCAAAGTTTAAAACTTTATTGGATATTCTAAAACTGAAGAATGTAGCAGTAAAAATAATTTCAACTCAAAAATATTTTGACACCTGATTTGTAAATAATAATGCACGAACAACTACAAATAAGTGTTTTTTTTTTCAGCCACAACATTTTTTATGGGGTATCAACACAAGAGCTTTGATGAACTATCATTTTTTCCAAAGAAATTGATCCAAAATATTTTTGAAATACTCCCAAGTCCCGACTAATCTCAATCAGTAATATTCTAATAATTTTTTAAAATTGTGTTTGTACCATGGTGTTGAAGATCTTGAAAATAGTTTCCACTTAATTTTTATTTCATTAAATATACCCAACATAACTTTGTGTAATCATCAGCAAATGTCACAAACTATTTGTCCCCGGAATATGTAGGATGTCTACACGAACCTCATATATCACTATGAATAAAAGTATAACTAGTTTGTAAATTTGGGGAAGGGGGAGGAAAAGACGCAGGATGATATTTGGCAAACTGACAACATTCAAATGGAAAAGATGACATTTTTTTATTTTGGGATAAATTAGAAAACATGAATTTTAAATACTAAAAATTAGAATGATCTAATATATACAACCATAACAAAATAAAATTGTCTTTGGAGATGAACCAAAATAAAATAAGTTCTTTGACATTGTCTATTCATGTCAACTTCATCATCAAAATAATAGAGTTCATCCTTTCCCTTAGCACTGCTAAACATACTCCTAATAATCAATTCCTGAAATTTATAAAAAGAAGAGTAGAAATTAGCTTGATACTAGTGATCAAAAGTAATTTTATTAATGAAAAATAAATTACAAGATAAATTAGGAACATAGAGCACAATCCTGAAGGGAAAACAATGATGTGAGTTTGACAATTTATATTCAGAAATTACAGAGGGAAAACCATTGATAATTTGGACACTTTTATTGTCAGCACAAGGTTTATAGGATAAGAATAATTGATACCGGAACTAGTAGGAAAAACAATAGAAACAAAACTTTTATTAATAAGGAAATAGGGTCACAACATAATGCAACCGGACAAAATAACACAAAACATAAACGACACAAGTAAAAACCGCTAAAATGTATCCCAATGGGTGGTGGAGGTCAGTTAGAGGGATAGGGATGATTGGAAGGGATGATAGTGGCAGTGAGGGGGAGGTACAAAACTGTAAAGACAACAAGTAGGAAGGGTTGTAGGTGATCGGTAGTGGGCAGTGGGGTGGCTGGAGGAATTGGGAAGGAGATAGGAAGGTGAGATTGCGAGGTACGACTGTGTAATGGTCAGGCTAGGTGTTGGGGTAACGGAGGGAGAGGTCGGCTGTTGAGGAGAGAGGAGGAGAAGATTTGGGGAAGGTAAAAGGAAATGATACAATCACCAACTTGGAGTAGGATACAATCAGAGCACCACCACCTTCTCGGATATAGCCTGGAACAGAGAAAAAAACTCCACATAGGGATCTGAAGACAACACAACTAGTATTGAACTCTTACACATGCAAAAAACAATAATTTATAGACTCCCACTGGAGAAAAATAGGAAAGAAATAAAAAGAAACACTCCCAGACAAATGAAAGGCTAGTAAGGCAAGAAGAATCCATATAATACTATGTATATAATGACGGGTGTGGCAGCCTCGTGATACTCCCTCCTGGATCACAAACTATCGTGATCTCGCTTGATTCACGCCTCTTCCTCCTTCGCAAGAGTTCTCCCACTATCGCGCTATGAGTTCACCACACATTAGAGCGTTGTTAGCGCCCCACATTAATCTCCGGGGATTGAGGGGCTTCGAGTTCATAAGTCGAAGCTTTCATTTCATCGTCAGCCACCCCTAGATCTCATTTGCGACTGCACTGTCTCCCAAGGTATCTGAGTGTCTTCCCTAACTTGCAATAAATGTCCATATTGATTTGTCCTCCTGAGGCTATGGACCACGCCTATACTGCTTAATCTTCCAAAAGTAACCCACATTCAGTGCAATTGGGTGTGCAGTGAGAGTAGTCAGGCCCTTACGGCGATGGCACTGATGGTACGATGTCGACCTGACATTTCCTCGATCGTATCTATCATGTATCTGGAGAAGGTGTCTCAGTCTTCTCGTTCGGTGTCATCACTAAAACTGGTCTCGCTATCACCACTCTACTGGTAAGAGCTCTTATGATCTCGAGCTCCACCGAGGAAAGTAGAACAATGTAGTTTCCATCCTTGATGAAGTAATATGAGTTCTTGAATCTATCATACTTAGTCCTCTAGTCAAACTACCACGATCTTCCAACAAACGGTGTCAAGAATCCATAGGGACCATGTCACACCACACCTGGTCTCTAATAAAAAACTCTACTAAGCATTTTCGGTCGATTTTGACCCAATTCTCCTTCAGCCACGCCAGTGAATATGACTGGGAATGCCTCTGAGTCCCAAGTCTCAATTTCTCTATCATATGTGTCAAAGCCACATTCATGTTGCTTCCGCTGTCGATGATTCAAATACATACTTTTCCGTTCACTGTGTAGTGGGTGTAGAATATGTTGTAGCGAAGCCATTTTGAAATCCTAGTGTCCTCAATCCGCAGGATCCGTCGAATCACGAGCACATATCCTTCATCTGGAAAAAGCCGATACACCTCAACTTGTTCCTCAATTTTCTCTTCATCGCAAATCTCTTCCACGAAGTGTTGATCGATAAGTGAGACTACTCTGTTGGTGGGACATTGGAAGGCTATGCGACCGTGATCGTGGTATTTGAAACATTTCTTGGCCAGTACATGTTGGAGGTGCTACCTTTCTCCTATTTCTCCCCGCTCTGATCCGGACTATCATTCTTGTGTCTGGTTTTGCTAACCTCTCCTGGGGTGCTTTTGTCGGTTGTGGTAACTATAGGTGATTGCTGGCCTGAAGGTTATTGCTTAAAGGATGATTGTGCTTTTTCTGTCTCTCTACTTTCAAGACCAGTGTCTGGAAATCTTCCAGTGTCCAGTACGGTTGGAGCTGCACCACGTTGTTAATGGAGGGATTCAGTCCCAAAGATATCTGGCTACTGTATGCTCCTCTGGTTCTGTCAATTCTCACTTCAGCTGTAAGTGATCGAATTGGGCTTTGAAGTGGAGTTTCAAAAACATATCCTGGCGATAGTGGGGTAGAAGATACTTTTTTGTATTGTCTTCTTCATCTTCTCGTACTTAGCGAGCTTCTCGTTGTCTTATGTTTTCCTCTGTCTCTACATATTTTCCCATCATAGGGAAGTGCTCTTCTTCAACTTAATGGTGGCTAGCTTGACCCACCCATCCTCTGGCACCTACTTATACTTGAAGATTCGTTCAAAAGTTTGCAGCCACTCAAGGAATGCATCTAAATCCACGCATCCTTCAAACTTGGATAAAATCCACCTTTATTTCGTAGTCTCTGTGTCCTCCCACTGGTATCTCCTCTCTGGCTGTGAGGGATTTAGATATACCTCTCTAGGCCTCCACTGATACTGGTTCTTGAAACGTCGTGGCCTGTCTTCCTCACCGCTGAAAGTCTCCTCATGGAAGGGATTTAGATCTTCATTTTTTTCTCCTTTTCGACTCTCCAGATTTGGGTCGAAAATAACCTCCATCCATGTTAACTCTTCAATTTACGCAAGTCTTTGTTAAAGGCGACGGAGCTCATGCCGTATCTCCTCCTGGGAAGGCTGGGCACGTATCTTGTTGGTGGCATGGCTAAGTTTTATGATTGGGCGATGAAAGAGGGCATAGGAGACTCACTATCGATGTAGAAAATTTAATTTGTTGTTGCTGATTTCCAAAATCAGCAAGGAGTTAATTAGGGTTAGGTTAAATTCTTAGTGGAGGTTTGAGAATCAGAAATGAAAATTTTTTATGAAGGTGAATTGGGTAGGGGCGGATGCTAGGAAATCCTAGGAAGGGGCTAGAGTTGGGCTAGGTCTGATACCAAATGATACCGAAATTAGTAGAAAAACAGTAGAAAAAAAAATGTTTATTACTAGGAAAATAGGGTTACAATACAACGTGGTCGGACATAACAATATAAAGCATAAACAACAAAAGCAAACACCTCTAAAATGTATCTCAATGAGTGGTGAATGTCGGATAAAGGGATAGAGAAGATTGGAAGGCATGCAGGTCGCAGTAAGGGTGAGGTGCAGAACTGTAAGGACAACACATAGAAAGGGTTGTAAGTGATTGGTAGTGGGCAGTGGAGTGGCTGGGAGGAATTGGGAGAGAGGTCGGAAGGCAAGATAGCGAGGTACAACTGCACGCAATGGTCAGCAAAGTGTTGGGTGATAGAGGGAGAGGTCAGCGGTTGAGGAGAGATGAGGAGAATATTTGGGGAAGGTAGAAGGGAAGGATATAATCACCATCTTGGAGTAGGATATAACCGAAACAGCACCACCTCCTCGAATACATCCCTAAAATAGGGAGAAATACTCCACACAAGAATCTGAAGACATCACAACTAGAACTATAACTCACACACACACAAAAAATAGCAATTTATATACTCCTATTGGAGAAAAATAGAAAAGAAATAAAAAGGAACACTCCCACACATATAACGGTGGGAAGGCAAAAAGAATCCAAAAAATACTTTCTATATTACGACGGATGCGGCAGCCTCGTGATGTCTTGGAGTAGGATATAACCAAAACAACATCACCTCCTCGGATACAACCCTAAAACAGGGAGAAATACTCCACACAAGAATCTGAAGACATCACAACTAGAACTATAACTCTCACACACACAAAAAATAGCAATTTATATACTCCTATTGGAGAAAAATAGAAAAGAAATAAAAAGGAACACTCCCACACATATGAAACGGTGGGAAGGCAAAAAGAATTCAGAAAATACTTTCTATATTACGACGGATGCGGCAGCCTCGTGATGCTCCCTCCCGAATCGAGCGCAGTTAGTGCTAGTCATATGAAAAGTTATGCCAAAAACAATATCCAAAAAATGAATAAAATTAAAATTAACAATACAATATCAAAAGAGTTATCCTTCTTCACACAAAAAAAAAAGACTAAGTTGATGCCAATTTTGGAGATTGAAGTAAATTGTGCAAAAAGGTTGTTTTGTTTCCTCAGTAGTAGCTTGATAGGTTTAACATTCTCATTTGGGTTTTGATTTCTGATTAGCAGGTTTACAATGAAGCTTTCAACATGTCTTATTTGTATGCCATAATTTTTTGCAATACTTACACCACCATGGGTAGAATGAAGTGATTTCAGAATTATTAAATGAGTAGGAACGGTAGACTTTCTTCAGGTGCCGGTCATCGCTGAGTTGTACGACATCATTAGACGAGAGCAGAAGATGAGAGAACCACGAGTCGATTTTGATTGCGAGCTAATTGGGTGCCTAAGAGTACAAAAGATAAGTGGGAGAAGAAGGATCAATCTCTGCTCACAATATCATCAATAACATTCATCTCTTGATCAATGATTTCAAATGTGCCAAAGGTTGAGAAAAAAATGCGAAGGGAAAGAACCTGTCAGTGAGAAACCGGTAGAGTAGAGGAGAAGAAAGCAGAAGAGTTGGAGAAAGCCGAAAAAAAGTCCTGTTGGAAAAAAACTGATGACCGAAAAATGACTTACGACTTCAAAAGAGAGCAGCTTGAAGTAGTCTATTCGAACGTGAGAGGTAGCTATAGCAGACACGACAGGCTTCAAAAAAGAAGACAACAACATTGTGAGTAGCGGATTTGACAGCTTCAACGAAGAAGACAACGACTTCGAAGGGGGCACATGAATAACTGCTTTGATCATGAGTTCCTTCACGATGGAAAAACCGAATGATGCTTCAAAGGAAGGCGCATGATCAGAGAATTCACACTCAATTTATCGACATAGGTTTTGTATTCCCCGAGAAGCTTGATGCAAGTTCAGTCCTCGCCGAGAACTCTAGGATTTCAATCGTTTAACTGAAAATATATAAATTTTGAAAAAGAAAAAAATATTACTCCTGCTAAATTTTCTAAGACTCAATTACAAGATAAATAGCAGAGTAAGACCACTACATTAGGAAAGCCACAAAATCTGCCAAAAATCCCTATGCTATAAAAAAGGAAATAGGAATTACCAACAAAAGATAATTCTAAAAGTAGAAACTACTAGAAATAGAAAATAATAAAAATAGAAGATATCTAAAACAAAAATTCCTAAAATTTTGACACTAAGGAAAGGTGTACTTCATTTATTTAAAGTTGAAATAGTAGTATTTTTTTAATTTATATGAAAGAATTTGATGTTATACAAGCAAAAAATTAAGTTGAAGAGCTAGATATGTAAATACATGAGAATTCAGTGGTACATATGTAAATGCCCCTATTTTATTTCAAGAAAAGAAAAAAAACGATCATGGATAAATACAAGCCAAAATGACTGGTCCTAAGGGTGTAAATGAGCCCTCATCTATATTTCGAGCTCAAAAAGTGTGTTCGTGTTCGGCTCGTTTGCTTAACGAGTCGGCTTAACGAGTAGAACACAAGCTGTTCACGAACAAAGTGTCGTTTTGACAACCTTAATCACATAGTCATAAGACATTAAGGGTTTGAACAAGATTTAAAAATTATTATTTATATTAAAACATCATTTGAATCTAATTTAATAATTTTTATCCTATTTTCTTAATTAGTATTTTAATTAATTATAAATCTTCCTAGCCTTGTAGTAAATTAGATTTTTTTAAAATACTCCTCATATATATATATATAAACTTGATGAGTAGTATTTCGAGCCAAAACGAGCCGAGCACGAACGAACACATCTTTGTTCGTGTTCGGCTCGTTAACTTATCAAGCGAAGACACCGAGCCGAACAC
>NW_018165029.1:63585-128019 GCF_001263595.1 Phalaenopsis equestris | reverse complement strand
TAACGAGCCGAACACGAGCTGTTCGCGAACAACGAGCCGTTTCAACAACCCTAACTGGTCCCCATATAAATCCTAGTATAAATCTGAACTAACACTTAAAATGACAACTTTCTCAATAAAATGTAAGACTTGTTAGGACAAATAACACCGAGAGTAAATTTACCTCAATGTCTTATTATAAGCAGCAGGGTTTGCTGCGAGATATTTCATAGTTTCAGCAACTGAGGTGACATCATCAAGTTCTCTAATATGTAAAATAGAATCAGGAGACGGGGCAAACTCTCGAATATTTGGAGCACCAACAACAACTGGTACAGCTCCTGCAATATAGAAAACAAATATAAAATATTTTAGAAATTAAAGAGAATTATTTCTAGAGAATTTTATTGAAAGAAACCAAGCCACATAATAAAGATTTCCACAATGATTAATCGAGAAAATGTCAAAATAGTCCTCTTTGTAGGGGTCCATTTCAGCCATGGAATCTATAAAAGTACACATTTAGTCCTGAGACATTTTTAAAATAATCTTTCATGGGGACTATTTTAGCCCATGCTAAAAGGGATAAAGAATTAAATTGAGAATTTTATGGATTATGGGACTAAAATGACCCCATGTAAATAATCCGAGAACTATTTTGAGTAAAACATTTTACTCGTGATTAATATACCATTAAGATGATTCAGCATTGCAAAGCATACCAGCAACAAGGGACTGGAAGAATTTTTCTGTAACATAGTCTTCCTCATTGGAATTTTCAAACGCCAAGCTGAATTTGTATCGCTTTAGAGTATCCACCTTATGCACTGTAATAATAGCAGCCATGAGTAGTTACAGATGTTTGTATGGTTTAGCAGTTTAAAATTAGGGGCATTTACATACATACCACCCAATTCCTATGTATTGACATATCTAACTCCAAAACTATGCTTTCTTACATACTGCCTAAATCTTTCGTATTTCATCTTAAAATAGTACTATTTTAACATTTAGAAAGTGAAATGTATCTTTTCAGGCATTGTTAAGGTGATATATATATTAAGTGTACAATATGTAAATACATAAGAATTCAGTGGTATGCATGTAAATCTTCCTAAAAATTATAGAATGGCGTAGAAAAAGGATAAGTGCAAAATAGGATAAAATCTCTCAAATTCCGTATGACTATAAGTAACTGGTATTCAACAACAAATCAGATAAAATCAAAATTTTCTAATACTTGCTTCTTTAAAAAATCAACAACGATAGAAATTTTACATACCAAGCACACAATTATTATGTATTTACATATCTCACACTTAAATTTTCATATTGACATATATAGACCATTGGTGCTTTAAACCAATGCATGAAAAGGTGCATTAGGGGTAATAGTGCTATTTTTGAAGTAATATTAAATATTTGAGTGCTATGTGTGTATATACGAAAGTTTAGCTGTGAGACATGTAAATACATTAGAATTGTGTGCTATGTATGAAAATAACCCAAAAATATAGCTAAAATATTATATAGGTACAGCACGGATTGATCGTAAGGGACCCTAGGAAGGTGACAAAACTTTGGTATTCTCTAGTATGTCTCCTAGAAAAAACACAAGTAATGGTTTTTTATGGTTGTTTAGTCTGAAATAAATTGATATTAAATTTTCATCTCAATCATGACTCTATAAACCTGAATGATAAATGGCTCAAAGTTATACATACCATTGCCATCATGATTTCGATGGCAGCTTCCATATGAATCTATTTTTATATCCAACTTTTCCAGCATCTCGAGTGCCTGTAAGCGAAAATTATGTGCGCCACAATTTGAAATGAAGGCGGCGGCAAGCCCTTTGGCAGTCTTGTGTTGTATCGGGGCCATGATGTCATATTCAGCCCACGAGAAATAACCCACTGGAATATCTGATGAGAGACTCGTTGTCATTATGATACTGAAACCTCTCCTATCACCATTGTAGAAGAACAATCAATTTCCATAAAAGCCTTCTTACAATGCGTACAGTTCACAAATAAATAGCAGTAGCGATAAAACTCAATATATTAAAAGGAAATGGAAAATAAAATAAAAATTTAATCCACATAAAAAAGAGGCATTTACATACATACCACACAACTCTTATGTACTTACATATCTAACATCTAAACATTCACATTGACCTGCATACCACTCAAATATTTAATATCACTTCAAAAATACTCCATCACACTCTTATTAAAAGTGAAATACACATTTTCATGCTAAGTTTATGACACCAAGGTGTGATGAATGTAACTATCAAACTTTGAGCGTTAGATATGTAGATGCATAAGAAACATGTGTAGATGTAAACTTCTCTAAAAATAAAAAGGGGAAAATGGGCTCTAGAAGCAAGTAACCAACTGCTCATCATCACTCTTTGCAACATTTTAAAAGCATAGACACTGGTCGACCCGATCATTTCTACTCATTGCTCATAGGGGATGCTTCTATGCATTGATTGCTCGCTGCACGATCACAGAGACATTAAAGCAAAGCATACCTCAACGCCTAGGGGTCAAATTTTCTTCGCCAGAGCTGCAGGACTACCAAAATTTTTTCCCTATGCCTCACAATTGATGACCTCAACCCATGCCAGCTCTTTAAACAGCGCACAATATGAAATAGTATCCACCTAATCTGCACTCCTACCCACACAAGCCATAAGTGCTGCTCTTTACCAGATCCACAGCTTCTTTCTTTTCCCCTTTACAACTATTGCAGGTCTCTCCCATTATAGCTTCAAGTAGACTCATGCAGTTGAACCAAACCAACTCATGAGCCGGCTCAGGCTCAACTTGAGAAATAGCTTGTGAGCTGAGCTCGAAGAGCTAACAAGCCAAGCTCAAGCTAACCCCGACTCAAACTGGCTATTGAGCAAGCTCATTTAAAAAATATATATTAATATAAAATACAATCAACATATATTAAAATTCAAGATTTTATATATAAATTATTAAAATATTTTAAAAATAATATTTTTGATTCTATATCAAATAATTTTTATTATTTATATTTTAATTGCCCGTTCTATTTGTTATTTTATTATAACAATAGTTTAAATTGACATTGTATTGAGCCGGCTCATTTAAAAAATTATTAAGATAAATATACTAAAAAAATTAAAATTCAAGATTTTATCATTAAAATGTTTAACAATATTTATTTTTTTATATTTTAAATCAAGTTCTTGATTATTTTTCTCTTAATTATTCATTCTATTTGTCATTTTATTTTAGCACTGGTTTAAATTAAAATAGTTTTCCCGATTTCATAATAAAAAAAGCCAGCTCAAATTCAATTAATTAATCAAGCTCAACTCGAAGGTAACTTGAGCTATACTCGACTCGACTCTTTTATACCCGAAGTCTCCGCCCTTGGCCCTAGCAACCACCACAGTCGTCGCATTATGGCCTCAAGCAACTCCACACAACAACCAGTCCCCGGCCTTGTCCCTAGTTCTGATCTCCACTACACGCCTCTCAGCAACTGCAGTTTCTTCACTAATTCCGGCCAACCAAAGTTAAAGCACTACCAACCATGATATTGCAATCCTCAACTGCACCCCTTCCTTGGGTAATCTTTAAAATGCACTCAATTTTTGTGCATTTACATATCTAACACTTCAACTTCAATTTTTACATATATGCTACCTTACCTATGCAAAAAAAGGTGTATTTACACTTAAAAAGATAAAATAATGATATTTTTTATTTCATATAAATGATTTTGAGTGGTATAAATGTAAAAAAAACAAAGTTTAGGTGTTAAATATGTAAATACCTAAGAATTGGGAGTTATTTAAATGCCCCTAATCTTTAACACATGCTAAGAACACACACAATCACCAAATGTGACAAGTAGCCACTACCCTCACACAGGTAAACTCACCTAATTTTGACTGGATTTGCCTAAATTTTGCGATAACCTTGACTTTCACCGCACCCCTGTCAATAAGTGCAGTACTCACCAATGTCTGCTGACAATAAGCCACAGCAGGTGATACATCATGCTCAAATTAAAAACCATCGTGTATTCACTATTCAAATTATTGAAATTATTATGAAATTTAGCTTGTGTGTGAATTTCAGGAGATGCCCGATGGCCGAACCAAGACCTGAGTCCAAGTTGTTATCCCTTTATTGGTTTTTTAATCTCTCCCCCTCGCTCCCCCTCTCCTTTTCTCTCTATTTCATCACTTTCTTCCATACACCACCTAAACGAAGGCCCTATACAAGCTCTCGATTACGCCTAGAACTAGTATTATGCAAGCCCCTTTCCACCTCAAAATCCCATAAATAAATCAAACATACCTATAAGATGCTCATGCACTTTGAACTGGTCTCTAGTATGACATTCAATAACTCTAAGTGTGGTATGATAATCAGCAAAAGACTCTCTGCTGCACATAAAACATGGCTTCAAGATTATACTAGCTTCATTATCAAATCTCTTCCAATGAAATATCTTGGCATACAACTTTCAAGAACTCAAAACAGGAACCAGATCTTTAATGAGATATTACACAAAAATTTCAAAAAGGCTTCAAAATTGAGAAAATTCTTGTCTCTCTTTCGATGGTAAATTGACACTACTTCAGCATGTTTTATCTGCAATACCTTTATAAACACTTCAAGTGGTTTGTCACGACTAGGCCCGGTGCTCAGAATTACCTAAAGTAGGAACTGTGGTAAGACGGTACTAGCATCTAACTATCCACATTTTGAAAACTTTCAATACATATTAAAGAACCACTAATCCACAAATACAATAAATTCTAAAGCATCCACAAACAATAACATCCAAAAAAAAAGTCTCAATCCAGTCCTTAACAGTAAATCAAAATCTGAAAAAAAAACAGTAAAGAGATATTATCATCATTAATAAAATACCTAGCAGCAGTGATCTTCTTCCGGTAAACAAAGTCTCTCCTATCAGACAAATCGACGTAAAACATTCCTTCTCATGAAAGAAAACATTTAATTCAACTATGAAGAAAACTTGGAGAATAAATATAATCTAATATGAAATTTATATGCTATGCTATGATATGCATGAATGACCAACAGAAAATGCAATTAATTTCAATAAAACTATAAATTTATCACCTCCCATTCCATTTTAAATATTTAACATTTTTTTAACTTTTTAATAGTCATCACAGGATTATCGTCATACCAAATATATCCTCAAAATATGCCCGAAGACACCCTCAAAAAATGTATCTGAAGGTACTATCAAATTGCACCCAAAGACGTACTTTTATCATTTTCTTTAACGTGCACAGGTACATTGCATCTCATGCCAATACAATCTGGAAATAATTTTGTACGACTTGAACAATGAACTTTTTATCTCATTTCATTTAAATTACATCCTTTTAAAAACATTAAGCATTCTTTTTTCCCTTTCTCCTTGCATTTACTTTTATTTTTAAGCTACAAAATAATTAAAAACATAAAATAATTGTCTAAGGCATTAAAGAAATTACTTATTTCATAAACTTTAAATTTAATACATATAATAAAATAATTACTCACATTGCCTTAGAAGACATCTGAAAAAGTTTATTACTGCTCTTCACTTCCTAACACCTAAACCAATAAAATGTGCATATACTTATAAGAGCTTCGTTTTAATGGAAATACTTAAATATAGCTAACTTATTTAAAGATGTAAGAATGATTAAAATCTCTAACCTCTATTGACCTTAAAGTTCTCAGTCTTCCTCAAAATTTAAGAATTTATCAATCTTCTACACTCTTCTGATTATATAAAAAAATTTAATAACATTAATTTAAATAATTATATTATTTGTTCTAATGACAATATACCACTAAATAAATTGTGCAGATCGATCCACCTCCTAACTTTCAAGCTCCTCCAACTTCTACTTTGAATCTATAATCATTATATTAAGGTCCTCGTTAATTTTTATCTTCCATTTAAACACTCACACAAACACATAAAATTTTTATATATAATAACAGATTAATTAACTTATTAAAAAAATATATTAAACATACTTTATATAACTTGCCTCTGCCCTAGCTCATGCATGAAGCTTGCCCCTTCCTACTTTCCTCAGCTCGACGGCGTGAGTTCCTTCAATCTCGTCTCACCCAGTAGAGCACAAGAGCAACCCCTTCATTCCTATACACACGATGAAGCAAGGACCGCCTCGCCGACTTCGACTCCCCTTCTCTTCTTCTTCCTGTGCGTGAACAAAGCAGCGGGAAGTTTGACTTGTCTTTCCCTTCACCTTCAGTCTTGACTCAAAGAAGACTCCCCTTCATCTGATACGTTAGCACAGTGCTGAAGTTCATCTCCTCTCCTCCTTCGCAAGGCTCGACAACCCTAACAGTGGCATTCCTTGCGCTACTTCGACTTCTCTCACGAAGAGGACAAGTTTTCAGTTGCGGCTCGTTCCAAGTAGGTCATTGACGTCGCCTCCTCCCTCTTCTTCTTCCTCCTTCTTAGCTAGGACACAAAGTTGTACAGTAATCGCAACTTCTTCCTTCATCCTTCTTCCTTCTCCTATGCAGCTTCCTTTACTCTTCCTCGCTTATTATGTTTTGATTTGATCGAATGAGAGATGTGATAGATTGTTTATAACTGAAGGAATGCGTCTCCTCAAACTGCTAGCATCTTTTTTTTTATTATTTTTCTGTTATTACAATCTACTCTCCTTGTAAAATTTCATCCTTGAAATTTGAAAAAGTTAAAATAAAACAGCATACCTCAACCAAAAAGATGTGGATATCTTTCTTGCATCTCAGAGACCATTTCCCAAGTAGCATCCTTATCTGACCCGTGCATCCATAAAATCTTCACAAAAGGGATCTCTTTGTTTCACAACTTATTCACATCAAAATCCAGAATCCATTCATGCTCCTCAATATAAGTCAAATCGGGTGAATGTCAACTGAGTCTGTTATCAACCTACTGGATTCATCTGTAATATACTTTCTCAATGAAGGAATGCGGAAAACATTATGCACTCACTGCATATGAGCTGGAAAAGTCAAAATGTAAGCCACATTCCCAATCTTCACCACAATCTCAAATGGACCGACAAATCTGGGCTCAACTTTCATGTCTTCCCAAAATGTTACACACCCTTCAATGGACTGACCTTGATTAAAACAAACTCTCCAACTTCAAACTCAACAGATTTGTGTTTGGCATCATAATCTTTTCTGTCTATTATGCATTGTCCTCAGTCTGTCTCTGATCAGTTTAATCTTCTCAGTAGCATCATCTACCAAATCAACTTCAATGATCTTTCTTTCACCTATTTCAACCCAACATAGAGGCGTTATGTACTTCCTTCCATACAAGGCTTCATATGGAGTCATCCCAATGCTAGCCTGGTGTCGGTCAACTTATTTTTCTCGATTAGATAGGCTTCATATGGAGTCATCCCAATGCTAGCCTGGTAACTGTTATTATAGACAAACTCTACTAAAAGTATATGTGATTCCCAACCTCCACCAAAGTCAAGAACACATAACTTTAGTAGATCCTCCAACATCTGAATAGTCCTTTATGTCTGATCATCTGTCTGAAGGTAAAATGTTGTACTGAAAGTTAGTGAAGTGCCCAAAACTTCCTGAACCTTTTTCTACAATATGGAAGTAAACATGTCATCTCTGTCAGAAACAATAGACGTCAGCACTATATCCGATCTCACAATATGATCCACATATAATTCGGCTAGCTTCTCAATTGGATATTTGTAATAAACATGAAATGAACAGATTTAGTCATTCGATCGACAATTACCCAAATGACATCACGACTCTAACGAGAACTAACCAAATCAAGCACAAAATCCGTCGCAATCTCCTCCCATTTCCACCCTAGAATCGATAAAGACTACAACTAACCTCCAGCACGCCGATCCTCTATCTTCACTAGTTGACGTGAAAGACACTTGCTCACAAATTCTGCCACACTTCTCTTTAACCCTGGCCACCAAAATATTTTTTTGAGATCCTGATACAACTTATTGCTCTCGGGGCGAATAGTATATACGATAAATGTGTTTCCTCCAGAATTTTCTTTCTCATATCATCAACATCTGAAACATAAACGTTGTCTTTATACCTCAAAAGATCATCATGACCTATCACGCATCTATCCAAAATTGTCTGTATGAACCTGCTCCAGAACTTTCTGAATACTGTTATCTCTCGCTAAAGAATCTCCAATTCTGCCCTTTAGAGTTGGCTGCACCGTCAACTGAAATAACTAAGTCGTAAAATCATCACCATAATCAACTATAGTTAGCTTCAACTTCTTCAGACCTCTAATTAACTGCTCCTGCTGAGTAAATAAATAATTCAAATTAGCAGAAATTTTCTACTCAACGCATCAACAACAAAATTTATCTTTCCTAGATGATATTGAATATCTAAATCATAATTTTTAATAAATTCCAATCATCTCCTATGCCTCGGGTTCAACTCTTTCTGAGTGAAAATATATTTCAAACTCTGGTGGTTAGTGAAAACTTCCATACTAATAATATCTCCAGATCTTGAATGCAAAAACAACTGCAACAAGCTTCATGTCATGTGTAGGATAGTTTTTTCATGATTCTTCAATTGTTGTTATGTATAAGCAGTAACCCTATCATGCTGCATCAATACACGAGCCAAACCCCTCAAAGATGCATCGCTGAAAATTTGAAATCCATCAAAACTTGAAGGAATGACTAATACTGAAGCAGACATTAAGCAAGTCTTCAACTTTTGAAAAGCCTCTTCACAACAATCTGACCAGTTAAACTTCACCGTCTTCTGAGTCAACCTTAGTGGCATAACAATCTATGAAAATCCCTCAACAAAACTCCTGTAATAACCAACCAGACCTAGAAAATTTCTAACATCAGTAATAGTAGTAGGTTTTGGCAAATTTAGAATCTCCTTCACCTTGTTCTGATCCACAGATGTACCGTCTCCACAAATAATATGCCCAAGAAAATTCACACTTTTAAACCAAAATTCATATATTAAAAACTTGGCATAAAGTATATTATCATTTAAAACTTGTAGCACAGCGTGTAAATGATCTGCATGACTAACTTCATCCCTTGAATACACTAGGATATCATTTATAAATAAGATCACAAAAGTATCCAGAAATTGTTCAAAGATTTTGTTCATCAGATCCATAAAAACTGTTGGAGCATTTGGCAGTTCAAACAGCATAACCACGAATTCATAATGCCCATATCTGGTCTTGAAAGGGGCCTTCGCTATGTCTTCTTCTTTAATCCTCAATTAATGTTAGTCTGACCTCAGATCAATCTTTGAAAATATTGAAGCCCTTCCAAGTGATCAAACAAATTGTCAATCCTCATAAATGGATATTTATTTTTAACAGTGAATTTATTCAACACCCTGTAATGAATACATATCCTGAAGCTCTCATTCTTCTTTTTCAAGGCGAGGTGCTAGGCCTGCTAAACCCTTTATCAAGTAACTACTGCAGTTGATTCTTCAGCTGTTGTAACCCCTTAACTACCATTCTATAGGGTGCCTTTGATTCAGACTCAAAAACTGGTAAAAGCTCAATACTAAAATGAATCTCACGCACTGGTGCTAGCCCTTATAAATCATCTAGAAAAACTTTTTGGATATTCTCATACCACTGAAATATCACCCAAAGACTTCACTTCCTTAGAAGTACCTGTCACCTGAGCAATAAAACCCTGACTTCCATGATTCAACAATGTGCAAGCTTTCATAAGTAATTATCATGGATGTCAGCCCTCCGTCGCCAGAAAATTCTTAGGTACATTTATTTTAATGATCCTCTTATTGCAATCATTAGTGAAAAAAATTTCAAACATTCAATCCATGCCCAAAATCACATTGAATTCCACCAAGGCCAATACAATAAGTTTGGCATTAAAACTCTTACAGTCAATCATAAGCTTTACCTTACATGATTGATTAAATTCCAAAAAAGTGTCATTTGGTATTCAAACTAATAGTATCACAGACATTGAAATAACATTCAATTGTATCACTTTAGTCAGTTCATCAGCTATAAAAGAATATGATGTTCTCAAATCAAAAAGTACTACTATCGGTCTACTTTGAAGATATATGATACCTACCATTCAAAATCATCGCATTAAATATTTAGTCAGCTTAATAATATAATTAAGCCCTTATTTATTTTATGTATGACATGACATGAATCATAGGATGTTTAAAGTGTTGTGGGTTGAAAATATTAAAAATAAAACATACATGTGATAACATCAGGGGAGTCTTTAGCTTCCTTTTATGATAATACATATACTCTGGGTTATACGTTCTGCTGATTCTGACCTATATTTGGCACTGATCTCGAAAATTTAGTTGCTTGTGGTATATCACAGCTTCTCTAACGTGATGCAGCACTGCTCATGGAATCTACTGGAGCCTTCTGACCCAACTTGGGGTAATTCTCCGTTATATGTTATGGCTTGTGGCACCAAAAGCAAGTATTGGATCTAGATAGACACTCACTCATATGAGACCTTCAACATTTATCACACTTCTTCACTTCAAACCAGGTACCCATGTTGTTGGATCTAGTTTTCTTAGCATTTGTACCACCTGACTGGAAGGACAACCTCTGAGAGCCCTGAGGAAACCAGAATCCCTCTGAATTTCTTCTCTTTTGAATGTCCCTCCTTTGAGTAGCTTCCAGATCCATCTTAATCCTCCTAGCTCTCATCACCAGAATAGAATAATCATTGATTCCAAGAGGAATCAATGATTGTCTAATCGCAACCCTGAGCCCAGACAAAAATCGGTGGCACTTCTCTGCATTAAGGATCGGATGAGGCTCATATCTAGAAAGCATGGTGAATTCAGCTTCATCTATATAATCGAGTAATCACCCTATACTAATTTGATAAACTTATCCTGCATTTGTCTCTAGGCGGACAGTTGTACGAACTAGCCTCTAAAAGTGCTCATGAACTCACTCCACTAAATCAAATGACTGGTTGTACTACCAAATTTATCCTGCAACTGTCCACACCACCATCTCTCTGCTTATTCCTCTAATGCAAATGTGGCCATTGTAAATATCCTCTTTGGAGGACAAGACAATCCATCTAAAATCTTCTCCACTCTCAGCAGCCAATTTTCAACATCTGCCGGACCTCCTCCTCCAGAAAAAAAATGTGATATCATATCCTGAAATAATTTCAGGTACTGATCCATCTTATCTCCTCCACTGAAACTGGACTGAGTCTGAGTTCATAATCAGCTAAGTTACTATAGTTATCATCTCAGTAAATGCATTTGCATTCACAGTAATCTGTGGAGATGCAACAGCTTCTACAGTATCATCTCTAACTTTTTACCCGTTATTTTGCATATTTCTAAAATAACATAAAAGAGATTTTAATTAGATAGAATTGAATTCTTTATCAACATTATCTAGGAATTAAAGTAATCCTTCTAATGACTCTTTTAGATCATGATTAAACCTAATTCGCTTTGATACAACTTTTGTTACGACTCGGCGCGGTGCTTAGAATTAGCTAAAGCATGAACTAGAATCGGATAGTATTAATATCTAACTATCCATATTTTGAAAACTTTCAATACATATAAAAGAGTCACCAATCAACTGTGCAATAAAATCTAAAGCATCCAGAAACAATAACATCCAAAATAACATCTCAATCCAGTACCGAATAGTAAATCAACATCTGAAAAAAAAATAGTAGAAAGACATTATCATCATAAAAATATAGCTAGCAAAAGTGATCCTCCTTTGGTAAACAAAGTTTCTCCTATTAAACATATCAACCTAAAACTTTCTTTCTTTTGAAAGATAACATTTAACTTCAACTGTAAATAAAACTTGGTAAGTGATTATAATCTAATATGCATTAAATTTATATGTTATGTTATGCATGAATGACCAACAGAAAAAGCAGTTAATTTCATTAAAACTTTAAATTCATCACTTATTGTTTCACTTTAAGTATTTACCGTTTTTTAACATCTTTAATAGTCATCACAGGATTACTATCAGGCCCGAAGGCACCCTCAAAATGCCTCAAAATGTGTCTTAAGGCACCCCCAAAGACACTCTAAAAAATGTACCTGAATGTACCCTCAAATTGCACCCGAAGGCACGCATTTACTATTTCATTTAACGTGCATGGGTACATTGCATCCCCTGTCAGTACTATTTGAGGGTGATCCTATATGACTTAAACAATAAACCTTCACTTAATTTCATTAAATTACATACATTCTTTTAAGGACATTAAACATTTTTTTCTGTTTCCCCTTTTATTTATTTTCATTCTTAAGCTACAACATGCATACAAACATAAAATAATTATCTAAAACATTAAAGAAATTCTTTATTTCATAAACATTAAATTTAAGACATATAAAAAAATAAATATTCAACTTGACTTAAAAAAACTCTGAAAAAGTTCATTACCTCTCATTTCCTAGCACCTAAACCAATAAAATGTGCATGTACTTATAAGAGTTTTAATGGAAAGACTTAAATGTAGCTAGCTTATTTAAAGATGTAAGAATGATTAAAAACTCTAACCTCAATTGAGAGGTCTTAGTCTTCCTCAAAATTTTAGAATTTATCAGTCTTCTACACCCTTCTGATTACATAAAAAAAATTAATAACATCAATTTAAATAATTATACATATTGTTCTAATAATAATATACCATTAATATTTAACGTATAAGTTGCTCGGATCGATCCTCCTCCGAGCTCCCACGCTCCTCCAACTTCAACTTCGAATCTGAAATCATTATATTAAGGTTCTAATTAAATTTTCAAGTGGCATTTATATATATAATAACAGATTAATTAACTTATAAAAAAAATTAAACATACCTTATATAACTAGTCTCTGCCCTAGCTCACGCACAAAGCTTACGCCTTTCTATTTTCCTCGGCTTGATCACATGAGTTCCTTTGGTCCCGTCTCACCCCAGCAAAGTACAGGCGCAACCCCTTCCTTCCTATGCACACGACGAACTTCGACTCCCCTTCTCTTCTTCTTCCTGTATGCGAACAAAGCCGCAAGGAGTTCGACTCGTCTTTTGCTTCACCTTCGGTCTTGACTCAAAGCAAACTCCCCTACATCTGCTATGAAAGCATAGTGTCGAAGGTCATCTCCTCTCCTCCTTCGCAAGGCTCAACAGTTCTAACAATGGCACGCAAGGTTTGATGCTTTCTTGCGCTACTTCGGCTTCTCTCGCGAAAACGACACGTCTTCAATTGCGGCTCATTCCAAGTAGGTCTTTGACACCGCCTCCTTCCTCTCCTTCCTCCTTCCTAACTAGGGCACAAAGTTGTACAGTAAGAGCAAATTCTTCCTTTTTCCTTCTCTAATGTGGCTTCCATACTCTTTCTCGCTCTTTATGCTTTGATTTGTTTGAATGAGAGATGTGACGGATTTGTTATAACTTAAGGGATGCGTCTCCTCAAACCGTCAGCATCTTTTTATTATTATTGTTTTTTTTATTTTTTGTTATTATATAAGATGATAAATAGCATGCAGAATAAAATCGAGAAGATTTTCAATATATTTCTTTGGGACGGTCATGGGAGAGGAATTCATTGGACCTCTTGGAGGAAGTTATGCAGGCCTAAAAAATTTTATGGGTTGGGATTTAGAACATTCAATCACACTATGGAGAAATTGTAAACTCTGGTTTAAAATCCGAGCTCAGAACTGCCTTTGGGCACATTTCATGAAGAAAAGATACTTTCCAAAGTCACGTCCTCATCTTTGCATTCCTAAATTGGGAGATTCTTTACTTTGGAAAGAGCTATTGAAAACTAATAGCAAAGCTGAAGGCTTATTCATTTGGGGGCTTGGTAAAGGTGATGTTAACTTTTTGTTAGAAGATTGGACATTATTTGACCCCCTCACAAAGCTGATTCAGGTTGAACAAACTATGATCAGAAAGTTTCAGATTTTTGGCTTGAAGATGGTTGGGATTATCAAAACCTGAATAACATTGGTGACAAGGACTAGGTTAATGTAATTACCAATATTCCTTTCCATAGAGACAAGGCTGATTGCCTGAAACTCAAAACCTCACATAATATTTCAGTTCCTAAGGCTAGATGCTCAACTGCATCCAATACAAGCTCGACCTGAAAGTTCTTACATACGGAAAACTCTATTAAAACCATCTCAATCGTTTGTTGCATGGAGGCTCAATTTCAATTTTTTACCAATTGATAATATCTTAAAATTGAAAGGGTTGATATTTCCTTTAATGTGCCTTTTATGTAAACAAGAGGAGGAATCCTTCTCTCATATCTTTTTCACTTGCAGATTTTCCATTTCTATTTGGTTGCAATTGGCTAGCCGGTTCAAAATCTATCCTCCAACAAATAGCTATACTTCCTTAGATCATTGTTTATCATGTTTGGCATTGGCAAAACAAAGATTTTCATTTACAAAATCTGAGTCCATATATAATATATTGCTTGTTGGTTCCTTTGGATGGAAAGGAACAATCGGAAACATCAGGAACTCTATACTTCTGAAGTGAAAGTGTGGCTGCAAACTAAATCTTTCACCTAAAAAATTCTTTCGTATAATAGAGAGAATTCTGAATGGTGCATTGACCTAAAACATAAGCAGGAACTTCACTTACACAATGCTATCACGCCAGTTTTCTCTCTACAACTTGTTAATCCGTGCAAACCATTAGCTCCATAAAATTAAGGTAAATATTGATAGAAGTCACAAACGTGTAATGCGGGATTGGGAGGACTTGTCAGAAATCAGGTCGTACACTGCATTCTCTTCTTCTCTACACCCTGTCACTCTTTCAATGTTTTTGTTGAGAAATTAAGGGCCAGAAAAACAAGAATCGACACAAATCCAGAAGAACACGCAGAAGAACACGATCCAGAAGAACACGCAGAGATTTACGAGGTTCAGCAAAGATGCCTACATCCTCGGGAGCAGAGCGGCGACTTCTTTTTCAATATTTAGAAAAGAATACAGAATAAAAAATTCAATTCACCTAGGGTTACAGACAGGACATATATATAACCCTATAGTACAATATGTAATTACTTAAATTACCCATGTACCAAACCGCGGGGTATTGACCCCGCACCCCCAACCCATATAATAAAATTCCCCCGATTGGACAGATCTTTCCGCTCCACTCTGCTAGTAGGCTCCGCTCCGCTCCAGTATTTGTCCCATAAACATTTATGGTATATGAGTCATACCTAACAAATCTCCACTATGGCAAATATCCAACCCCTTTAGGAGAAATGCATATATCCAACAAAGCTCCACCTTGGCGAATATCCAGCCCCTTAGGAGAAATATATCATGGAATTTCTTATGCACCAATGTAAGTTAGGCCACCACACTCTGATACCACTTATTGAGAAATTAGAGCGAAGAAAAATAGGAATCGACACAAATCTAAAAGAACACACAGAGATTTACGAGGTTCGGCAAAGATGCCTACGTCCTTGAGAGCAAAGCAACGACTTCCTTTTCAATATTCAGAAAAGAGTACAAA
The DNA here is from genome assembly GCF_001263595.1 of Phalaenopsis equestris. Taxonomy (NCBI): domain Eukaryota; kingdom Viridiplantae; phylum Streptophyta; class Magnoliopsida; order Asparagales; family Orchidaceae; genus Phalaenopsis; species Phalaenopsis equestris. The sequence goes on along the minus strand of NW_018165029.1, from coordinate 112,436 downwards.
ATACAAGACTCAAAATCTCGATGTCTCAGAGATTCGCCTAGGGTTACAAACAGGACATATATATAACCCTATAGTACAATATGTAATTACTTATGTAATTACTTAAATTATTCCATGTACCAAACTGCAGGGTGTTGCCCCCGCACCCCCAACTCACATAATGAAACTCCCCCGATTGGACAGATCCTTCCGCTCCAACATCTGTCACATTTATGGCATATGCGTCATACCTAACAGTTTTATATACAGAAATGCTTGCAACTCTATGATGCCTGTTAAATGCTCATCGGTTAAATGGTTCTGGCTTCATATTGAAACCGATTAGCTGCTGGCTTATAACACTATAACTGCCCATGGTACTGTGGTATTATATGGAAAAAGGCCTCGCTGCTCAGCTCATCATTAAACATTCATTGGTCTCATTGCTTAGGTGAAGCCACCAGGCCTGCCGATCTCTTGGCTAAATGGGGCGCCGAATCCAGTACCATATAACTCGGCCCATCTCCCCCTGATGCACTTGCAAAACTAATACCTGGTGACAGGATGGCTTTTCCTTACATTAGGACTACATTTTTAGTTATTTTGCAAATGTAACCTTTTGACCGGCCAGTAATACATCCTCCTAAAAAAACATCAATTGAAATAGTAGAACACAAAGTACAAGCCCGGGAATGGAAAATCTCCCAGTTCCTCACTCCAGAAAAGAAAAAAACAAAGATGATCATATGCAACCATAGTTTCCCTTCTGTAATAAAAATAAATTTTGTGAATATTTTCTATCCATGATCAACAAGAAAAAGCTTAAGAAGAGATGAAGTAATATCAGCATAACTAATATAAAAAAATAAACTTTTAAAAAGAATGGCAGTCCAAAAATAACAATGCAACAAATCAGACTTATCAAGTATACACGAGAAACTTCTATTTGATATCCAAGGTTTTTTTTTTCCTTCGTATTTTATATCCAAGGATGATCACAGTTTGATTTGAATCTAAATAATCTGTACTTTGGAACTGAACCAAATTAAACTACCATCAAAAGCATAAAATAAAATAAAACCAAGAAAAACTGATACTGAATCAAACTATTTAGTTTGATCTAAGTACAGTTTTAAGTTTTACATTGAGAATTAGAAAACTATGATTTGCTTGATTTTTATTTTTATTTTGTTTGCGTTAAAAGTAGAAAATAGATTTTATAGGTAATAAATTAAGATGATGGTTTACTTTTCTATTATATAGATTGAAAAATCAACAAGCTGCCTTGGTTGGGTTCAAATTTTTTTGATTTTCTAAAACCTCCAATCTAAATCAAGATAAACTCATCAGTATATAAAAATAATAAATCTAACTCCAGCCAAATTGAATCAAATAGTTTAGATATTTCAGTTTGGATCTATTTTTGTACAAATTAATTCTTTGGCCACCTCTGTAAATAAGAGCATAGAAACAAAAGCGATTAAATCGTGCTTACCCACCGTCGAGCATTATTGATATTGTTTTCCATGTAGTAGTGGGATGATTCCATGGATCGGTGAACAGTAGCTGTTTTCGGATTTGAGGATAGTCCAAATATGGCATCAGGTATTTTGTTAGCATGAATTCCAAATTTACAACCCACAGTGCATGAACTCCAATCCTGAAAATAATGTAAGAAAGTGAGAAAGTATGACGACAATAAAGTAAGAACATTTTCACTCTAATTAATGTCATATTGATCAAATTACATTAACAATTATATGCAAAATCACAGCTGTTACATATTCCAAGAATATATAGTGTTGCAACCCTCTCCCAAGAAAATCATATTGTGTGAGACGGACTAAAAACTAAAGCAACCAGTATTTAAATAATCATACCAACCAATTCCTACGTATTATACATATCTAGCACAAACTTTCATTTTTACATTTATACAACCCAAAATCCTTAACAATACACAAAAAATATCATTATTTTAACTTTTAAAAAGTGAAACACACCTTTTTCATGCATAGGTAAGGTGTTATGTATGTATAAATTGAAGTTTAGAAGTTAGATAAGTAAATACATAAGAATTGAGTGGTATGTATGTGAATCTTCCGAATACTAAATAAGCCTCTTTGTGTCTGACATCTTTGTACTGAATAAACCAAGGACAAGTCGATTAGGCCATTCACCTCTTCTCAAATATTGAATATAAAGAAGAAGATGAACTAGTCGCATTATAAAAACATCCTTGAACATTGAAATAAGAAGGCTTTTTCATCATAAATATGAATGTTCTAGAAGAGGAAAATACAAACTAAATCAAAAAACAAATTGCTTCAATTGATACTGTTATAATGATTGAATAAATTTGCACAATTGTAAATGATAATATAAGAGATATATAAAGGTCATAAAAACCATGAGCTTTCATGCAAATTCAAATTGAATAACTCATTCAGAAATATCATTCCAATAGGCATTCCATATTAATCATTATCTTCATTGGGGCAAAGCTATGAAGGCTTTCTTCAACTATCTAGAGGTCCCAACCGAGGAGCAAGTTAAGTATGTAGACTGCAAGTACAAAGGGTGCGTTGGAGCATGGCATCAATTGAGCATCAATTGAGTTAATCATGTTATTGAAAAAAGGGTAGAATAATGAAAAAAACTATTATTGGATGAAACAACTACTAAAATGACATTTCCTTCCCTCTAATTATAGAAAAATGTTGCATCACCAATATCAAAGATTCTCTCAAAGTTTTTCGCTTGATCAGCCCTCTTATACAACCCAAAACCGAAAACAGAAATAAGTATTGGATTCAATTTCGAAAATATTCATAGTAAACGAAAGTTTGTCTAAGTATTTTCATTGCTTTTAACCAAGTCACCGATCTGATGAATGTCCAAATCAAAGACAAAGATGATGACAACCAACCAATACAAATTCTTTGTGTACACAAAGTTAAAAATGTTTTGAATGGAAGAAGAATTCTAATTACTTGGAAATGTATTAATTATTAGCTCCGTGATAATAGGTGATCTCTCAACGTGTTCCTATTTTTTAGACCAGATGTAAAATAGGCAAAAAATTTATGTCTTGGTGGACGGTGGCCGCACAAAATACATTTTCTCAAGTAGGGTGGTTAAGGATTTTCGATTGAAAACCACAAAGCACCAACACCCTTATAAAATCAACTAGATCCATAAGGGAGTTATTGCTAGCACCAACATATATGATTGGAAGGGAAAGAAAACGAGAATGTTACCGACTCCAACCTTGTCATGGAGTTTCAAAACCGAATCGTACAATTTTTACGAGCCTTGCAGGATCTTAGCAGCACACCACTTCCAAAGAATTTTGTACAGTATTCATTGTGCCACTAGTACAACAAAAGTCCTTGTTAGCTGAAACTCTAAGCATTATGGAAGAACATCATCTAATGCAGTTTGTTGATGTCCCCTCACCAAGGTTACCAAATAATTACTGCCCCTAGGATTAATTTGATGTCATGTTAATTTAATTCTGGGAATAACTCTATCAGATCTAAATTATAGGATGAGCCCACAGAAGCATAAGCTTCTACAAAGCTATTCTAAGAAGCAAATCATCCAACACAATCCCTTATATGGTTCCCTAGCTAATTGTTACTAAAAAATATCATAATTCGTGAATGAGCATTAAAGCGATGTTATTTAACAATAATATAAGAGAATATATGAAGCGGGAGCTTGTTGGGCTGAACCGGCCTAACTGGTTCAAGTCTAGCAGAGTCTTAGTCTAGCAAGAGGCTGGACCGGCTCCTTCCTTTGGGCGGGATCTACCACCTAAGTTTCCCCCCTCCTTTTTCTTCTCCCACCTATCTATCCTCTATTAATATTTGTGTTTGTTGAGTCTAGAGTTAGGTTATGTTTTATTTTCAAATTGCTTCCTATAGGCTTCCCTTCCCATATTAGGGTTGTATCTGAAAACAGTTACTACTTTGATTGTATCCTGCTCCGAGGAGGTGACTATCCCCTTTTGATTCCCCCTTTGTAGTGCTTTCCCTACCAGCCTACAACTGTCGGTCAAGAATTGCCCAACCGCCAGCCTGTTGTCCCCTTCCAGCCCCAAATGTCAGCTGCTATATCCCCCCTTTTTGTCCCTTCCAACAACCAGCCATCAATCCTCTTCCCTCCTTTTTTCAGCTTGCTCTTTACTGCCAGCCCTACTTCCTCCTTTCCCCACATCTCATATTCCAGTTACCCTGCAGCCTCCTTGAAGTGGGCGCCAGTTGCGCCCCTAATGCGGGGCGCGAACAATGCCCTAATACAGGAGCTAAAACAGCGCCAGGGCACGGGCGCTAATTGCTGCGGGGGCCAACCCGCGAACTGTCCCGAAGAAGCGCGACAACGAGAGAACCCTTGAGCAAGAAGAATCGCAATCTGAGGGGAAAACATCACATGTTGCATCACTCGTGAAGTATTCTATGGATTCTTCTAACCTTTCCACCCCCTTCATTTTGTGTAGAAGTTTCTTGACTGTCTATAAATTAATGTCATTTGTGTGTCGAAATCAGTTCTTGCTGTGTTTGTTTTCAGATTTCCTGTATGGAGTCATTTTCCCTATTTTAGAGTCGTATCCGAAGAGGTGGTAGTGTTCCGATTGTATCATACTCTGAGGTGGTGTTGTATCATTTCTATTTAATCTTCCCCAATTCGTCTCCTTCCCTCTCCTTAGCCGCCAACGTCTCCCCTCCTTGATTTTCCTGCACTCAACCGCCCCATATCTGCAGCTTTACCTTGTTGTCCAGCAATCCTTCCTCCTTTCCAACACTCCCACTCGACTGTCGGCACCCCACTACAGCTGTCCTTGTTGTCTAATACCTTCCAGCCACCCATCTGTCTACCGTAGTCGGTTGTCCCTGCAATTCTACATTTGCCCCCCTGCCACCACCCCCGCTAGTCATCCCAACCCAGCTCGCCAGCCTCCATCACCATTGGAATTCACTTGAGAGGTGTTTGCTTGTGTCATTCTATGCTTTATGTTGTTATTTCCAGTTTGTGTCATGTTGTAACCTTATTTTAATATTAATGAAAGTTTGATTTTGTGCTTCCAATATTTTTCCTATTAGTTCTGGTATCACTCCTCTTCCTCACGCCTCCTCAACAGCCATCTGAGAATCCATGTCCCTTCCCCCTTCCCGATTCAAACGAATAGCCCTAATTTCTCCTGCTCCACCTACCCACCTCCACCTCCATCTCTAGCCTACTCCGCCGCCTAATACCTAGCTGACACCTTTTCCCACAAATATCATTCCCTGACCCTAGTCGGATATTGATGTTTGTTGTGTATTTCAATTCTATTTGGAGTCTTTATTGTAATCTTAGTTGTTTGCTCAATAATATCTGCTTCTGTTATTAAGGGTTGGTTACTTCTAGTATTATTTAGTATTAGAACTAGTCTAACCCTGGTCATACCGTAGAGTTTCCTAGCATCCGCCTTACTCCTCCAATTTTTTTTTCTTTCCTCAACCACCCCTTCTAAACCCAAACTCTAATCATGCCACAACGGACATACATGTTGGAAACTACCAGTGACGAGATGTTGAGGGAGATCCATCAGCTTCAATAGAGGCATGCGGAAATTGATGTTGGAACCCTTGATCGTGATCTAGAAAGTTGAATTGGAGATAAGGACGAAGATCTGAATCCATTCCACAAGGGATACCTCAGCGATGAGGAATACCAAGCACGTCCCATCGTAATTCAATATCAAAAAAGGCCGAGAGAGGAACCCTCATATGGAGTACATAGGGACTTCGACATCAAAATGGATCTACCATATTTTGATGGAGGTGAGAATCCAAATGAGTTTATTGACTGGTTGCAATCTTTTAAACGAATATTCAAATATAAAGATATGCAAAAGGATAAGCGGGTGAAATTAGTAGTCATAAAGTCGAAAAAAAACAAATCTTTGTAATGGGAAAATTTACAGAGATGAAGAAAAAGAGAAGGTCCTGATAAGATTATCAAATTGAAAAAAATGAAAACAGCGATGCAAAGAAAGTATCTTCCACCTCATTACCATCAGGACATATTTCTGAAGCTCCACCTGCAACTGAGATATCTTTCAACAGAGAAGTTCACAGCACAATTCAATCAATGGCAAATAAAGTGTGAAGTAGTCGAGACAGAAGAACACATTATAGCGTGGTACTTGGGGGCCTTGAAGCCCGTTATTAACAATGTGGTACAGTTAAAGTCATACTAGTCGTTGAGGGATATTCAAACTTTAGCCTTGAAGGTGGAAAGAAAACATAAATCGAGCATGCAACAATCTTCATTCAGGCAACAACTTTCAGTTGGGTAGTCACCTACAGCTACTGCAACAGAAAAAATTACCTCGGGAAGAGTTAGTAAGAGAAGACAGAATAAAAGACATGTCATAATGGAAAGAAGTTGAAAAATGGTAGCTCTTCCAATACAGTACCTATCATGAGGTGTTTCAGGTGTCATGGCCATGGACGGATAGCCTCCAACTGTCCCACGAGTTGAGTTATCACATTCACAAATCAGGGCGTCATCAAGGACGTAGAGGACGAGGAGTCAAAGGACAGTCCAGAAAAAGAACTTCAGCTCTGGAAGGATGAAAGAGAATTGCTAGTCATAAGGAGAATACTGCGGTCAGAGTCGGAGTGAGAACAATCATGGTTGAGACACAGTATCTTTTGCACCAAATGCCCGGTAAAGAGAAACTTTTGCAGCTTGATCATCAACAGTGGGAGTCGTAAAAATGTGGTGTCAACGCTAATGGTGAAAAAATTGGGATTGGCCACACAGAAACATCCCCAGTCGTATTCTCTTATCTTGTTGAAGAAGGGAAACAAGATACGCGTGAAACAGTAGTTCAAATTTTCAATTGGGGATCAATTGCAAGAGCAAGCGTGTTGTGATATGATTCCAATGGACATGTGTCATATTTGTTGGGGATGCCTTGACAATTCGACTGCAAAACTCAGCAGGACAGTTTCAAGAATACTAATTAAAAAGGATATGAAATGCAACATGTTGTTCTCTATTAAGGATGCAAGGAGAGTAGACGATTTAGTCCCAAGTGCCACCTTTTTGCAGTTAGTTTGGGATGTTCCGGTGGCATTGACATTAGTCCTACTAGAGGAAATTGAGGAGAATAAGATACCAACACCAATACAACAACTACTACGGGACTTCTAGGATGTGATGACCAACAGTCTTCCAGTGGGACTACCACCACTAAGGTACATTCAGCAGGTCATAAATCTCATACCAATATCAGTGTTGTCGAATCGGCATACCTACACATTGAGACAAGCAGAGTACAAGGAGTTGCAACGACAGGTACAGGATCTTGTCGCAAGAGAGTTGGTCAGAGAGAGTATCAGTCTGTGTACTGTCCCCGCCCTAATAGTACCCAAGAAGGACGGTTCATGGCAGATGTGCATTAACAGAAGGTACATCAACAGAATTACCATATCTCACTGGAACGATTGCTTGGACCAGTTACATCGAACCACCATCTTTTTGAAAATCGACTTGTGTAGTGGGTACCACCAGATCCTGATGAAGCCAAGAGACAAATGGAAGGCCGCTTTCAAGACACGAGATGGTTTATACAAGTGGACAGTTATGCCCTTCGCTTGTCAAACGGCCAACAATTTTATGAGGTTGATGAATCAGGTATTCTGAGCTCGTATTGAGAAATTTGTGGTGGTCGACTTTGACAACATTTTGATGTACAGTTGATCCGAGGAGGAGCATTTACAGCACCCGAGGGCAGTGTTTGAGATATTGCACGTAGAGAAAATAAATTTCCATCCAAAAGTACTACTTCATGACATAATAGGTGTGTTATTTTAACTTATATCGTGTCTAGTATAGGTATTCACATAAATCCAACAAAAATCGAGGCCATTTTAAGTTGGACCGCGCTGTAGCATTCGCCGAGTTAAGGAAGTGTATGGGGCTAGCATCGTTTTACAAGTGATTCATCAAAAGTTTCAGTAGCATCACCGCCCCCCTGAAGGGATCTTTTGAAGGAGACAAATTCCAGTAGACAGAGGCGCCTTAAAATAGTTTTAATGCACTCAAAGAAAAGTTATCCTAGGCGCCAGTATTGGCAAACTATACTTCAAATAAATGTTCGAGATAGAGTGTGACGCATGCAACATGGGGATAAGAGTGGTGTTGAGCCAGGGAGGTAACACCATCGCCCTTTTTAGTGACAAGTCGAATGATTCCATGAGAAAATACTCAACGTACGACAAAGAGTTTTATGTTATTGTGAGAGCTCTTGAGCATTGGAGCCATTACTTCTAACAAAAAAGTTCACGTTGTTTACGAATCACAAGGCAATGAAATTCGTAAACAACCAGAGCAAACTGAAGAGTTGACACACAACTTGGGTGGAGTTGTTAGCATCATTTCCATTCGTGCTTAAGCACAAGGCGGGGAGTCAGAACCAGATAGCAGATGTGCTTAGCCACCGGCACATGTTAATTACAACAATATTAGCTCGCGTCGTGGGCTTTGAGATAGTGAAGGGGCTTCACGAGATAGACGAGAATTTCAAGAAAATATATGAGCAGTGTCAGGAGAAGTTCATCGAACAATACTATAGAGTCAATGGTTACTTCTTCTACCAAAGTAAATTATGCATTCCTAGATGTTTGTTGCTGGAATCCATCATTTCAGAGAGCCACATTGGAAGACTCACAGGACATTTTTGCAGAAACAAGACTCTCGCACTCATGAGAAAATTTCTTTAAGGTCCCGAATAGTGAGAGATGCAGAGTGATACGTCATACAATGCAAAATTTGTCATATGAAAAAAATCATGGGGCAGAAAGCTGTGTTATTATTTTTTACCCTCTGTCGAATGCATAAAGAACATTGGTTAATCCAGTGTTTGGTCCCTAAATCCTTAGTTAGGCTGGGAGGACATTGGCTCTCACTCCAGAGCTCCCACGTCCTCTCACCTGAGGGCTAACATCTCGATTTAGTTTCCAAACAACTGGACCAAATTGAAAATTTTAGTCTGTTACCCTAAAAATCTCCAATTTTACGTCATTCAAAGTATATTTCCCTATTTATTTGCACTCAACCACATATACTACATTCTCATTCATGAAATTGAATGTGATTCTCAATTTGTTGTATAAAGCATAGCACTTTCGGACCTTATGTTCCTCAACAAATTTTAACATTTCAATTGGTCAGATCAAAAAGTAATTGAAGATCAGAGTTTGAATCATCACAATTTAATGACATTTAAAACCTTCCACAATACTATTAATTATTCACAAAACCATATCTCATTGTAAGAAGGACAAAAAAGACTGCTCAGAATTCATGAGGAAGACACAACAAAACATAGATTTTATATATATAAATAAGTTTACAAAAACAAGAAAGAAAAGAACACAACTTATCTCAAACGTCATACAATGCAGAATTTGTCATATGACAAAAACCATGGGGCAGAAAGCTGTGTTATACACCCTCTTACCGATACCAGAGGCACTATGAGTGAAAATTTGTATAAACTTTGTCGTGAGACTTTCAAGAAGTCGAGAACATGGCGAAATAAGGATTTAGTCATGTTCGTCGTGGATATATTCTTGAAGATGACACGTTTTGTATAATGCCACAGAATACTGGATGCATCACTCCAGACAGGGATGTCAAGTTTTTGCGTCACTTCTGGAGAACTCTGGGAAAATTAGGCACTAAACTTCTATTCAGCTCGGCAACACACCCATCGACCGACGATCAGACAGAGGTAGTAAACAGGAGCCTTGGAAATCATTTGTGATGTTTTGTTGGAAATAATATCAAGCGGTGAGATTTAATTCTTGCTCATGTCGAGTTTACATACAATCGATTCGTAAAGACCGTGCATGGGTCGGGCACTATTTGAGGTCGGGTACACCCACTCAGTCCACTAGAATTGGTACCGCACCTATCAACATCAGAGATTAGTAAAGATGTAAAAAAACAGGTATGCGAGATTCAGAAACTCCATGAGGAAGTCGAAAAAGAAATCACTAATCAAAATCGCAAATATCAAGCACAAGCAAAAAATACACGAAAAAAGGTGATATTTAAAAGAAACTTAGTGTGGATTCGGCTGAAGAAAGAGAGATTCTCGGTATGAGCATTTGAAAAACTCAAGCCCAAAGTAGTCGGACCTATCTGAATACTCCAGAAGTTAAATGATAATGCCTACAAGGTTGACTTGCCCAGAGACTATAAAGTTTCAATCACGTTCAATATTACGAACCCGATGTCGAATTATGCAGATGCAGAAGCTTCAACGGATCAAGTCAAAACTTCCTCAACAACGGGAGACTGATGCGGGAGCTTCTTGGGCTGAACTGGCCTAATCGACTGAACTGGTCCAGCAGAGTCTTAATCTAACAAGAGGTTGGACCAGCTCCTTATTTCGAGTGAGACTTGCCACCCAACTTTTCCCCCTCCTTTTCGTCTTCTCGTCTATCTATCATCTATTAATATGTGTGTTTGTTGAGTCTAGGTTAGATTATGTTTTGTTTTCAGATTGTTGCCTATATGCTTCTCTTACCTTCCTAAGGATGTACTCGAAGGCAACTGGTGCTCTGGTTATATCCTGCTCCAAGGTGATGGCTATCTCCCTTTGATTCCGCCCTTTTGGTGCTTCCCCTACCAGCATACAACCACCGGCCAGCAATTGCCTAATCGCTTGTCTGTTGTCCCCTTCCAACCCCAGGCGTCGGCCACTATAACTCCCTCCTTTTGTCCCTTCCAACAATCAGCCATCAATCCTCTCCGCTCCTTTTTTTTCCCCTTGCTCCTAGCTGCCAACCAGACCTCCTTTCCCCACATCTCCTATTTCAGCCACCATGCCGCCTCCTCTTCCCCACACCTCCTCAACAGCAATCTGAGAATGCAACTCCCTTCCCCTTCCTAATTCAGACTACTAGGCCTAACTTCTGCTCCACCTATCCACCTCCAATAACCTAACCCGTCGTCTACTACCCAACTCTCGCCCCTTCCCATGGATACCATTCCTTGACCCTAGTCGGATATTGATGTTTGTTGTGTTTTTTTCAATTATATTTAGACTCTCAATTGTAACCCAAGTTGTTTGCTTAATAATATATGCTTTTGTTATTATGGTTGGTTAATTCAATATCAATACAAGTTTTCAATGACATGGATGGAGATATGTTGGACAAGTTGAACAGTCAGATAATGTTATTTCAGGTTGGTCAATTCTGATATCAATTTTTATCGTCACTGAACAGTCAGATAATGTTATTTCAGGTTGGTCAATTTTGATATCAATTTTTATCGTCACTTATTTTCTAATTTCAGTAACATAACGGCACCTCTCATCGACTATTTAAAACAAAAAACCTTCTCCTAGAACAAAAAATGGCTAATGCAAAATTAAAATAAAATTTTGGATAATCCCAATTTTATGTATCCTAATTTTTTTATAAACATTATTTGGTAGAAATAGATGATTTAGCTGTAGGAATAAATGCAATTTTGTCGCAAGAAAACAAACCAAATAGAATTTTTTTTTTGTGAAAAATTATGCCTTGCTCGACAGATATGATCGACTCATGACAATCCCGGAATTTATAAGGGTGCATTCGGTCATTTCTGTTGAATTGGTTTACACGTCTTAAATCATTTAAATCAAATTAAATAATAAACAAAACCGAATCGACCAATTAATACTTATAACTAAACTAACTCAAACCGATATAATTCAATTTACACAACTCAAATTTAGTTCAATCAATTTTTAAAATCCTAATAAATATATGTGCATTCAATGAATTTGGATGGATTGGTTTAGATATTTGGTTTAACCATATGAAATTCAATTTTATGGTTTAATCGAACTTTTTTCATACCAAACCAATAACAGTAACCAAACCAATCTTTAATCTAAAACCAAAATTCAAATTATAATTTTATATACTAAATCACAACCAAATATATTTGGTTCGGTTCGATTTCTTTGTTTAAAACAACTAATGCACTACCATTACTTGTGTTAAAAGAGACTATAATTTTATTTTTTATAAGGCTTATGTTATAGTGTTGAGATTTTATATGCAAACCAAAAATAATTAATATTTACCATTGCACAGGCACAATTTTGCACTAACTTAATATCATTAAAAATAAGGGGAAAAAACACTATTTGTAGGGCTTTCCATAATTTTGGAAATTTTAACTTAATAAGAAAACGATTCAAACAGTGATTGTGATTTTGGAACTTCAAAAGGCATCACAAATAATTTTTTTTAATATAGGATGATTTATCCCAACGGTTTCATTATTTATAATATTGACTTTTTTTTTTAATTCAAAAATATTTCATGTGAATAGAAGAAAAAGAAAAAAATATTGAGAATAGGATCAACCAAACTATAATAGCTTGACTATAAATAAAGCCAAGCAAAAACCTTTCCTCCTTGTTGGATCTCAATCTAGCGGTGAGATATGCTAGAATCTCACAAACCCAACGAAAGTGAGAAAGGTCGAAGAAGTGGTATAAGTAGACAAGAAAAACATATTAAGTTAGCTCGATAATAAAAGCATAAGAGCAAAAAACTAGAATCAAAATCTAGAGAGTGAAACCCTTGGCTCTCCCTGAAATCCCCTAATTATAGGCACCAATATACGATCTTGACTGTTAAAGGATGAGATGTAACTGTGATAACTACAGGATTAATGGAGGCAAGAGCCCAGAGTACAAACGTAGACTCGAATTAGCAATAGGCCATCTAAAATCATCATTGGGTCTCCTAGTCTGGTGATGAATTTAGATGAGTTGTTCCTTGAGTTTGATGGAAATTGTTCTCCTTAGTCAGCATGAGTCTACCCAATCACGTAGGTAGATACCTCATACAAGATTGAGTCCATCCTAAACCTACTATGGTAAGTTTGTCTCGAGCTCAACTGACGGTCTATTTGACACCTAGCTAATGAATTCATCTCATTGCTTACCATTTAAGTGACTCTACCCTTAGAGTGTACAATCCTCAATACAATGAGAGAAGAAAGGGAGTGGCAATTCTGAGATAGCATCACGAGCGAGGAGACAGGCAAATGTGAACCTTAACTTAAAGTGAGAACACAGTGGTGTAATGGTAAGCAAGACAATTAAGCCCTCAAAACCAATGAAAGAGGATTTTTTAAGATCACCATTTGCTATAAAGAAGCATTGTGTTTTGACATGTAACCCTGTCTGACACCCTCTTTTATATTTCTATCTTCACATCACGCTATGGCTTCGTAATTAGCAGCCTACTAATTATGGTGAATCTCGTGAACCATTGAAACTTATCGTTAAAGATTTCAAATGGCCAGAAACAGGGGACTCCCCTCTACCTCTCCTTGGTTCTACAATTGTGCAAGTTAGAGCTAAAACACCAAACAAATCAATGGAATCCTAGAAAACCTATTATAAAAATTGTAAATATGAATGTTAATATGATAATCCGCTTGTGTGTCGTGAGAGTTTCTGAATACTATACCCTTTATCCTGCAGATCTGATCCCCCAAAAAATTTGTTTTATTGAAATTATAAACTAGTCAAACAAAGAGAAAAGAAAAATAAAGATTTAATTCAAGTAAAGTATATTAAAAATAAAAATCAAAAAGTATTTTTTTTAGAAAAGATATTCAACATAGGCGTGTGTGTTATTTTAATAAACTTTTTAATGATGTTTATGAAAATATGATCGATCTTAGTAATCTTAATATCATTAATAATAATAAAATGTTTCATTTTTAACGTCGCATTAGTCAAAAGAAAGTTGATCTTGTTTTAAAAAAAACCAATGGTGGAAAGTCTATATGACCTGATTATATCAAAATTGAAGTGTGAAAATATATAGGAGTTTTGGGAGTTTCTTGGCTTGCTACACTCTTTAACATTATTTTAAAAACTAAAAAGATGCCCAAGGAGTGGAGGAAGAGTATTTTGTTCCCCATTTTTAAAAATAAAGAGGATGCACAAGAGTGTGCAAATTATAGAGGAATTAAGTTGATGTGTCGTACTTTAAAATTATGGGGAAGGGTAATTAAACATAAGTTAAGACGTATTACAAAGATTTCTCATAATCAATTTGGATTTATGTCGGGCAAGAAGGAAGCTATACATTTATTGAGAGGTTTGATGGAGAAGTTCAGAGATAATAAGGAGGATCTACATATGATATTTATTGATTTAGAAAAAGTTTGCAATAAGGTTACAAGAGATATCCTTTGGAGAGTTCTTAAGAACTAAAGCTGAATACATGAAATGTAATTTTAATAGTAGTAGTTCTAGTGATAAAAATTTAACTATGGGTGATCAAATTATTAAAAGGTGTTAACGTTTTAGATATCTCGGGTCTATTGTTATATTGTTACTATCGTTCAAAGTGATGGTGATATAGATGGGGATGTTAATAGTAGAATGTTGGTTGGTTGAAGTGGAGGAATGTTTCAAGCTTATTGTGTGATAGAAAAGTAACGCTTAGACTAAAAGGAAAATATTATAACATGGTGGTGAGACCTACAATGCTCTATGGCGTTGAGAGTTGGCCTTTAAAAAAGAAGCGCAAAACTAAGTTAAGTTTTGCCGAGATGAGAATGATTAGGTGCATGAATGGCTTTACACTTAGAGACAAAATGCTAAATGAATATATCCGTGATGGGATTGGTGTAGCTCCAATGACGGATAAAATTAGAGAGAGTCACATTAAATGTCAACCACCTGATGATCTGATTAGAAGAGTAGATGTTTTAGATTCGACTTATGTAAGAAAAGCAGAGGTAGACCTGCGAATACTTGAGCATATTGTATAAAAAACAATCTTAATTTATTATAATTAAATGAAAATATAGCACTAAATAAGAAGCAGTGGAGAAAAGGGATTCATGTAGCCGACCCCACTTAATGGGATAAAGGTTTTGTTGTTGTTGTTGCATTGAACTTATAGTGGCAGACAAGCCTTATTACAGTCGTTTACAAGTGCTTCATACTATTTAATAGCATTGCTTATAGATTTGCCTTCTTTTAGGTTGAACAGACAACTCATATTTTACATATTTTAGTTTCTTTTGTTTTCAAACCGAGGGGCGCCTATCAGGGTGGGGATTGGTGGGGTGTTGAGAGAGACAAATATTATTGTAAGAGTGTTGTTGATGTCCGAATCTAATAAAATTTTTATATTTAAACCCCAATGTAAAGTTCGATTTGTACATGTGTTTCTGAGATGATCAAGACTGTGTCATGGATGAATATGCTTGTCTTTCAGCAATATTCTGTGATAATTAGATAATAGAGAGCTATAGATGTGCTTTTAGCTCTGACTATGAGTGAATGTCAGGATGTGTTTAACTGACATTGTTCCACATAGCTTGGCACTGCCTGCAGTGTGCCTGGTTTGATCAGCATATGATCATTAGCCATTTCACCCATATATTTACAATAAACTACATATGCTTTCAAAGATCTCCTAAGTAACGATTATACGTTTTCCCTGAAGAATCTACAATCCGTACATCCCAATTATTGCAAAAAAAATTGGAGAGCTAGGAATCGAAATTAAACTCGCAAACTTCCAAAACCAATAGATTTCTTCAGTACCAATATGCATTCGAATATGGCCCAAATTCAAAATCTAATGAAGGGTACCACGAAACCTAATAACCAGCTGTACAAGAGAACCAAAAATACAAAGACATTAAAAATAATAATAATCATAATAACAAGGGCAAACGGCTATTTCTGCCGACCAAAAATACAAAGACATAATAACAAGGATAAAAGTTAAAACAGTCCAAAAAAGACTTGTTCCGATTAAAGAAAAATGCTCAAACGGAGACGGAATAAGAACAAAAGTACAGAAAACTGACCTGATCAACACCATCAACCAAATACAAAGACATAATAACAAGGATAAAAGTTAAAACATTCCAAAAAAGACTTGTTCCGATTAAAGAAGAATGCTCAAACGGAGACGGAATAAGAACAAAAGCACAGAAAACTGACCTGATCAACGCCATCAACCAAGACCGGATCCTTCTCGAAATCCCGAGTATACGAAACGTTATCCTCCTTCTCTAACCAGTCCCGGCACCAGCCGTCTTCCTCCTCCTGCTGCAGAACGTGCCGTGTCGAACGATATGAGGTTGAGGAAGACGTAGGGGAGAAGTTGAAGGAGTTGGCCCAGTTTTGAACCATCGCAGCATTCTTTACCATGTCGAGGCGACAGAGGAAAGCCATCTCGCAGACGAAAAGGATAACTATGAAGAGCGGGAGAAGCCCCGACCATCGCCGGTGAAAGTTGGTGGGAAGAATCCTCATCTCTTGTCTGTTTTCGGTTTCTTCTAAGAGATCGGAAAAGTAAATGGACCTTTTGCCGAACCACCGCTGCCTTTTATACCTGATTTACCGTGGCTAACCAGGTAGTCAGCAAGGTCAACGCTATATAATATACAAACATATATATGCATACACATACGTATATGCATATATATATATATATATATACACATATATTATTTGTGATGCCCTATATGATGGCTCTTAACCTCCAAACCAAAATCTAATGTCACCTAATGAATTATCATGAGCACACTCATTACAATTTAGTCTTATTGATCTTATTTTAATAGGAAAATAAAATTAATAAAATTTATGATCTTTATTTATAAACTAGACTCCTTTTTAGTGAACATTATGTATTTATATGACCACTATAAGTTTTTGTGATTGGCGATACTTGATAAAGTCAAATATTTCTTTGATTTTAAATAAATTGAAATTGGACTCTAATTTGTTTGATGTGGTTAGTTGTCCAACAATTTGTTCATTTTGAAACTAACACATCCAAATCCAAACTAAGTCCCATTATATTCATATATATGATTATACCTAATAATAAAAAAATTAAATCTAATACCTTATAAGACTTTTTAGTAAGTTTTTACTTGATCTTGGACTCTTCCTTGAGTCTATGAGACTTGGCCATGTCTCTGCATGTTAGTTTTTGTTGGCTAATGGGGCTCACCAAAATCAACTAAATAATTTTCTCATGATTTGGGCTCATAATGATTCTAACATGTCTATTGAGTAATAGAGACAAACTTTAGCCTAATATAAGGCTATTAAACTCTATGATTGTTCTTTCGATTATGCTCTATTGCCTCTCTCCTTAGACTTCTCTCCATGGGGTGAGCAACTTTGCAATTCCTTCCTCCCATCAAGCTCATTCGCCAATATTTATAGATTATAGAGGCTCAATGCTTGTGATAAATGTTACTGGAAAATGATATATTTGATTGCATTATCTCTCCCATTAGGTCCAATAATTTATTGATTGAAAATGTTTACTCTAATATAATGAGAATCTGATCCTTCGGCACGTGTAATTTTTGTCATAACCTATTGTCAAATTCATTTTTATTATAATTCAATTATTGTTTACTTTCGTTGTTAGGAGATAGGATCAACGTAACTTCATTCTTGCTTACCATATCATCTCCTTTTCTTTTTGTTTAGTTTGTTGATGTGTGCTTGATATTACACTTGCGTACGACATTGATGATATATTTTAGTTCATGATTTTAGATTTTTACCTTATTTTCAATTTGCTTTCATCAAAAAAATTTGTTTTGATTTAAATGGATGAATGAATGTCGAGACTCATTTACAACCCCATTAATTCAATGAATTGGTTCAAAAAATGTTTACGTGATTATATAAAATATTTTGATTTATTAATTTAAGCAAATCAAATATTGATGTTATTTACAGCAAAGTTTCCATCAACACAAATCTTTTGTGGCCTCATATCGAAATATATGAGCCGAACAAATCTCAAGCACATGTATCTAGAAACCCCTTGATTATCATCATAGTATTGTAACTATAAACCACATCCAACACACCCATATGCATCACTATAATTATCAAATTAACCTAGCTAATCTTTATATAAGATGTGTTTCAAAAGGTATATATTATTTAATAAATACAAATATTAGATACTTTTCTTAATCATTTTTTTTCCTCCTCTTCAATTAGTTTATGGTGTCAGAGCATCTATCTTAACAACATCTCTCTTCTCCTCAAAATTTCATGGATTCTACTTCTTCTTCTCTAGCTCAAATCTTCTCCTCAAAATTTCATGGATTCTACTTCTTCTCTAGCTCAATACATCCAATAAACTAATATATCTCTTGTTAAGATGATAGAAACTAGCATTCCATTCTCGCTCAAATTTGTGATGACACGCATAAAAATAATAGCAGTATCCCCACTCACTAGTGACATTTACCAAATAAGGAGAACCAAAATACACAAGTTACTTGTCGCAAACAGATTTAAAGCCCTTTCAAATAGAGTCATTCCTTTTCCTCCTTAGATATATAAGCCAGTGCCACTACACACTTCAGCTCATCGTGACGCCCAACCATTTATTGTACACACATGAGCGATTCTCTTTCACCAAGGCACATGATGCAAGAAACCAACCCACATCACAACATCGATGCCTAGCTCTGTGATGATAGGCTAATTTAATGGATGATTGGGCCCACCATCAGGCACTAATACATAGATTTTCAACTGAGGTGACAAATTCCTGACCCAACACCGCGATGTCGATCCTTTACACCGTAAGAGTCCATCATAACTTACACCATCAGGCACTAATACATAGATTTTCAACTGAGTTGACAAATTCCTGACCCAACTCCGCGATGTCGATCCTTTACATCGTAAGAGTCCATCATAACTTTTGAAAATTTATGTTTTTAATGGACTTTGGGCCCCACTTTAGCCTAATGAGGCAGCGCCGCAACACCAATTCCTCTGTAAATAGCGCACATGTTATTTTTTGGAAATTGAACCTAGTGGCGCCTGAGGAGACGACGACGATGACTTTTATAACATCATTATTTTTCTTTTTTAATGTTTTTTTTTGTGACCTTAAAGAGCTCATTATAATTATGATCGCAACAAACATTAGAAGTTCTATTTTAATGAATTCACGTTTATGTAATTTAAGTCATATCCAATTGTGTTATCATAACACTTTTATTAATTTTTATGAACATGGTTGCATAAAATTAGGATCTAGATCAAACAGAATCACAATTTTTTTCTTGGTGCCATAGTGCCAGTACGCAACACCTGGGTGCCACCGACCCATCGTCGCAAGTCGCAACATTATTATCCAGCACCACAACATAAGGGAATCATAGGGTTTGACCCTTTCAAGATTTAATTTGGGTGGCATCACGACACTATCATTTGATTATTATTGACTGATATAGCTTTCTTCCACATCAACAGAGCCGTGATGCCATATTTTGGCACCACATCATTACATATGAAAGGCCGAAGTTAACTTTTATGTCCATAGGGTGGTATTTGATGGGATATGTGTTATGATGGTGGTTTATGTGATAGCCGCCTCATTAGCAATGGCATAGTGTTCTAACATTAGCGCCACAGTGCCAGATTGTGTCTGCTGACATATATTAATAGTTTGTGAAACATACACATGGCATCTGCCACATTGGTCATGTTTCAACGCCGCTGACAGACACCTAGCATCAGTAAAGAAAAAGGACAAGTTCATACCTGTCAAAGTGTGGCAAGAATGTTTGATGGTTGATTGACATGGTATTTACCATGTCAACGACATATAGACACCAATACCTAACACTGTGGTGACATATTAACTTTTATCTTTTTAGAAGGGAGTGTAAGGGGGAGGGGTGGTGCGGCATTGAGCGACCCCTATGATACCGAAGTTAAGCCAAACCATAAAATGAATGCAAATACTATCACTGATATTCAAAACATTACTACAAAAACTTTTCAAAACAAAAAAAATATGACAAAACCACAAACAATGCCCTAGGGTAAGGACGGATGTGGTCGACCTCAGCTAGATAGCAGGAGGGATGGCAGGTTGGGATTTGCGGCAACAACCGAAAGACTAATGTGGATAGGTGACAACAACAGGAGGGTTAGCCGTCGAGTGTTTGTCGTAGGTGGGGGATGTGAGGGGTTGTATAGGTTGCAGGGTAAGTGGTGCTTTTGTGAAGGGAAATCTAGTGCAAAAGGGAGCTACAGTTTGAGGGGAAGGTTGGGCGCTATTGCTAGAGGGCTCGAAACAATATTATTATTAAATTTGTGGAAAAAAAATTGAAAGAGGGTTGCATCGGCACAATGGGTGATGAAGAGGTTCTTAACAATAGTAGAAAAAAGTTTAAGGGCTAGCGGTAGTGGTAGACTGCGAGGGAGGAGGTTATGACAGTAGTGGGCGAGGGTTGGGGGTGCAGACAGTGAGAACTAGCGGTGAAAGTCGTATTGGTGGTCGACCAAAGAGAATGGAAGATGACAACAAGTAGAAAGGGAAAGATACACACTACCTTGAGACAAGTTACTGTCATAGCATCTTCTCACCATCAATACAACCCTTGAAGCAAAAAAATGGACACCAACTGTTATCCGACAAAAATCTTAATAAAAAATGAAAACCAAAACCAAATAACAACATATTTATAACAAACTAAGATAACTGTAAGAGATTATGGGGGAAAGGTGTAGGTGACAACTCTCCAAAACCTAATTAGGGTCAGTCGATGGACCTCGCCTTCAATCTCAACCGACCAAGATGCATGCATGAGCTTTTGATCATGGCCGACCCGCTATTACTACGGTGAGCGAGATTTCCATTTGACTGGACGCCTCACCTGACCGACATTTACTTCGGAAGATGTGGTCACCGCTCAACCGGTTGCCTCAGCCGATTGACTTCAAGTAAGCGAACCAGCCAATTGCCGTCATATTAAAATTCAAGTTGCAATACATATATGGTATAATATCTATATGATTTATTAGATTATCAATTGTATTAAAACACTTTTTCATAACTGTTCCATCATTTATGTAATTGTAAAATCAATAAATAAAAGGGAAAATGACAAATATAATGACCTCTCCCTCGGTCCACTCGACAGTGAATTATGGACTTATTATACTCTCCCTCTTTCTCTTTCCTCCTTCGCCCGATTCTAACTCTCGAGACTCGTTCACAAAGATTAATTTAGGATTCAACATAATAATTAATATTCATGTATAACTAGTTTAATTTTATTCAAGAACAAAATATCAGCTCAGACATTAAATTTGTGGTGATTTACATATATAACTTACAAAATAATTTTCTTTAAAGAAATAACCTTACAGGCCTAGCAGATGAGCCCTAAATGCAGACTGCGAGCGTTATGAATTTAGCAAGAAGCTTGTTAATCGCAAGAAAATTGATTCAAATTTTATCTTGAATTGAGATCATATTTAAATAAACGAGTTGGGATATGAGCCAAAACTTTGGATCAAAATATTTTCGAGTCGATTTCGAGCCATGCACAAATTGGCTCGAATTGACTCTAGATCAGCTCGAAGTATTTTATATTTATAAAAATTACATATAATACTATATAAAATCGAATATAATAAGATATCAGAAGATTTTTAACTGGAACGAGTCCAAATAACTCATTTCAAGCTAGCTTATTTTGATTTCAAGTAGATTTCGAGCTGGAACCGATTCAAATAACTCAAATTTGAGGACCACATTTCAGTTTCAAATCCAACTGACTCGTATTCTAACATAACAGAGTCACGAACCGATTCCCACACGCGCTCAATCTATTCGACGCCTTAAACAGCTCCCGACGACTGTTAAATAGTTCCATCGGCCTTTCCAGCGAGCGATAAGGATCGCGAATTCCATAGTGAATCCTCGACGAAAATTTTAGGGTTAGGGTTTCTCCATGTACATTAGTGATTTTTAGCTAGAGGTTTGGGAAGACGTGGAAGAACAGAGATGTGGCACGAGGCCAGGAGGTCGGAGAGAAAGGTCAACGATCTGATGGACGCCGCCCGTCGGCGAGCGCAGCGGCGAGCAGTTTTTCTCGCCAAGAGGCGCGGCGACCCTCAGCAGCTGCTTCAGGTCATCGGATCACGGTGCCGCGTCCACCGCGACGAAGGACTCTATCAGGCCACTCAGGACCAGCAGGGCCTGTATATTCTCGCCTCTTTCTTAGTTAATGATTTCTGTGGCTTACATTGTTTGACGTTTCGTTCTGTCTTCCTAATGGTTTTGACAACGCTTATAATAGTGATGTTTCTGTCTTCCTAATGGTTTTGACAACGCTTATAATTGAGTTATCTTGTAGTGATGGGATCGAGGGATCATTGTTGTTATATTCGAATACTTACATTGTTCTTAATTTGTGCACGCCGGGCATTTCGAAGACAGATGTAGAGGGAGAATCCCAACTTTAAATGGCATCAGAGAAGAGTTATGGATGATTTGATGATAATGTACATTTGTTGAATTGAATGTAAAACAGTTGGGTTGCAGTTGGCGTTATGTTGATCTATAATATCTACTATTAACATAAACAAATGGTTTTATCGTGCTTTATTTAACTATTTTTATCTGGTTACTATTCCTTGTTGTTATTTTTATTCCTTTTTATGATTTTTTTTCATATTATTGTATGTGACAGCTTTTAAGTAGTTATAAACATTATTGTGAGCTATCTGGGAGGATCTATGTTTCTTATTGTCGAATGGATTTAAAATCGTGTTTGTTATTGTTGCATTCCTAATTGGTCTATCTAGCTTGGTGGAAAGTATCATGAAAGGTTCTTGTGCAATTGTAGTTGAAGCAAGAGGTCAATACATCTAAAAGTGAAAAGGCAATATGAGACTCACTGCATGGCATGTTCTAGCTTCAAGAAGCATCTTAGTCTTCAAATAAATTCTCTTAAAAGAGTGAAAAGGATATGCATTTTGAACTTAAAATTATGGTTACAAACCGAGAGGGAAATTGATTGGTTCTTATAAAAAAATCCATTAAGATCAGTACGTATTGAGGCATGCATGGATCCTAAGGCAAACATTGATTTTAATGTACCAATGAGATTACTAACTAGCAAAAGATACCATGGTTTGGCCTTGTTTGAGTCTTCTCCTTCCTCTTGTAAGGTTCTACATTCCTTAGCACCTTTTGTTTTATTCCAGCTTATTAGTAGTGGTTTGTGCACCAACAAACTACTAATGTCCGGGCTTTAAGTAGGTAAACTCATAGATTGTCTAAATTTTTATTAAGAAGCATACTGCTAATAGCAGAAAACTCAAGAATCCATTACTTCTAATAATTGATTGGAAGGTTATGCCTTTAACCTTTAACCAGTGCTTGCAGGCATTGCAGCATAAGGGAGATGATTTTCATCTTCACCGCATCTTAGTGAAGTCCCTTTTTGAAAATTTGTCATGTTAAGTCGTTAAACTTATTATTGATTCTACTTGTTTTTGAACATAATTGATTTTGGCATTTTGGCCTCTTTAATGGATCACTAGAGCTTTGTAGGAGTGCTTGGTACTTGGGACATCATTATATATGCTGAGGGTTCACATTTTACCTTTGCCTAAGCGTGTTAACCAAGTCAATCTCATCGATAAATGACAGGGCTGACTGTACTATTTGCTAATAGAGTTTGATAATGAACTTGCGCTATATCACAGACAAGACACTTCGCAGCTTGGAAGGAGAGCAAGCAACTTTGACCCCTCTTTCCAGTTGTGGAACTTTGGCAGTGAGCATACTTGCCATTCCTCCTTTTTTTTAGGGAACTTGGGCAGAAAATAGGCATATTAGGCTTTCTTTGGCCATGATGGGCATCACAAATTGCTTATTCTCTTGACCTTTGGAGGTTTCACTTGTGGGCACAAATCTGCCAAGGAGCATTTATCTTTTGTCTTCAATTGCATTTTCACTAAATTTATTTTGAGCTTATGAATTTCCATCATTAGAACTACTTACCAGCCTCAGAGATGTATCTAGCACCTAAACAATACTTTTTAGGTATTCATAAATCTTTAATTTGTAACTATATTCAGTTTTTTTAGTTTCGTCCTGATTAATTGGTGAACCATTCAAGTGAACACGAAAAATATAACTTAAACTGCAATTACTCTTTAAACTTTACTACTACAAATTGTTTATTATTAATAATAATTCATTAGACACTTGTTGTAATAAAAAATTAAACTAGGCTAATTGTCATACTTATTAGCTACTTCATTAGTTTTAAAATTTTGCACTACGATCAATTTTAAGGAAGCTTGAAGTCTTGTAAAGGGCAGCTCGAGTGTAAAGCTTTTGATGATTGATGTAGATATTGGGGAATGAAAGAATGAGATTTATTAATTAAGTCAAGAGACAAGAGGCATAAAGGCTCTGATAAAATTTGTTGTACTAAAAGTGAAAATATTAAGTGTATTTTGGCAGTTACACCGACAAAGTGTTAAAAGATATAAAATTCTATTATGAGAAATATTAAGTGCATTTAAAAGAAGTGATTATTTTTGAAGAAAATATTGAATAAAATAGGAAGGTTTATTATTGCTTAATCCAATAATGAAGTGGGGTTAACCTTGAAAAAGGTGCATATTGGTAAAGTTTTTGGTTCGCATTTGATACTTGTTGAGGTTTGAACATTTATGGGGTATAATATAGTGGTTTGGCTAAAAAAGTCATTTAAATGAAAACTTAAACATTAAGAGGGTACTAGCTGATTGGAAGAAGTATTTTGGTGTCAATATGAAGAACAAAGGAGATGTTTAAAATTGTGCTAGTGCGTAGGAATCAAATTTTTGAGTCAAAGTTTGAAGCAACAAAAGTGTAATGGAATTGTATGATTTTCTATCTCATTCTTGGTTTCTTAGTTTCAACCTTTGCTATGTTGAAAGAAAAATAAGGTCACCACACTAATTCTTGTATTCATAATAAATAGACGATCTTAACATAATTTTTATTGATATTGAGATGACATAATTGAATTGAGAGCTTGATGTGCATCAAAAAACAAATTTGTGTTAAGAGACATGTTGAAGTAGTTGACAATATGAACAAAAAAATGTATTGAATATTGTTAAAGTAATGTGGAGTGATCAAAGAGTATTAATTACAATAAACTTATATTAATGATGAACGTTATATTTGTATTTGTGTATGATTTTTTTTTGTTTTTTTATTTTTTTTAAGGAGATCCTTATAGAAGATATTGTAAGTTAGATGTCTTTCTGTATATTAATTGCATGTGACAGTTTTGGTTGGTTGGAAATATATTAAAATTAGCAAGTTATAACAAATAAAAAAATATTTAAACAATTAGGGGGTTAGAATTAGCATTTAAAGGTCCAATATATGGTACATAATTTTATCTGACATGATAGTGACTATTATCAATCAATGATATTAGAAGTTAAATTAAAAATTAGGTTTGATATGTTTTATTTACTTGGATCTATTAGAAAAACGAGGATATAGACGAGAATATTGTTTCTAATGTTAAGCTTCAACAGTTACATCGACAAAGTGTTTCAATAGTATTTTGCAATACGATAATTTCATGGAGACTTCTATAAATTTAATAAAACAATATAATTATAAAGACAATGTTTTTTGGACCTGAGTCTTATGTAGAAATAAGTCATTTGATAGCTAAAATGAGCATCACATAAATGAGAAGATTAATATGTATGCGTGAAAAACAAGGAATAAGAAGTCAGTGATTGATTATATTGGATAGATCGTTGCAAGCCCTTCTATCAAATATTAGATATTTGAAAGTAAACTCGAGATTCATTTGATCACTTGTAGATGGAAACATGCTCTAGAAAGTTATGGTTTTGTTTACACTCATTCTGAATGCCAACAATGAACATTTCACGTAGATTTTTATGGTGCATGCGAAATTGAATTGATTTCCATTTACATTGAACGAGATTATATAATCTTGACTATTCATTTTTTTTAATCATGCTTTCTAGCTTCAAGAAAACAAATGAGCCCTTAGATGGTTTGAGCGCTTATAATAAAGGGTAGAAAATGTATCCATTAGATGGATAGATAAATTCAATATTGAAGATTAAGAGGGTAAGATCAAGGTTATATGGTTGTTAAAAATATTTGTCTAGAATAATTTTGATGCCTTAAGTGCCCTCAATAAGAGTGAATCAAAATGAAAATTTGTAAATCCAACTCCAAATAATGGGGAAATTGTTGCTGATAATGATGATTTCCTCTTGTACCAAGTGAATTTTGATTATGAAAGAATAGTGGATTAAATGGGTAATTGTAATTGTCAAATTTGATAAATTTAATGGACACTTTTATTGTTTTACAATATTATATTTCAAATCCAAATGTGTATGGTGAGTTTTTTAAGTAAACAAGACCAAGATTTTAGATTTTTGGCTATTTTTTATTGGTCTTAGCGAAGCGAGTCAAAGCGGCACAAAATTTTTATTTTTTTATCTTTTATTCATATGAAGTTTTTTTTTTTTTACTTCTCCAATTTTTACATCAGGTATCGACTTTAAGCCAATATTTTTTTTGCTTTAGTTGTAGATGCTCTTACTAGAACTTTATAGGCGGATGTACCTTTGTTTATGCTTTCGTTGATGATATCCTTCTTGTGGATAAGACTAGATAATTAGTTCCAGAAAACTTAAGTTATGGAGATCGACATTAGATTCTAAAGGCCTTCCTTTCAGTAGATTTAAAACTGACTATATGGAATATAATTTTAGTAGTAGTAGATCTTTTGATAGGACTGTAACAATGGTTGACCAAATCATTAAGAAGTGTGAATGTTTTAGATATCTCTGGCCCATTGTTCAAAGTGATGGTGATATATATATGGGGTCTTTATTTCAATTGGGACGGTTGAAGTGGAGGAATGCATTGGGCCTATTGTGTGATATAAAAGTATCGCCTAGACTTAAATGAAATTTTCATAAGATAGTGGTGAGATTGACAATGCTTTATGGTGCAGAATATTGACCTATAATGTTGAATTGACCTATAAAAGAGAAGCATAAAACTAAGTTAAGTGTTGCTGAGATGAGAATGCTTAGGTGGATGAGTGACTTGACACTTAGAGAAAAAATGCAAAATGAATGTATTTGTGAAAGATTTAGTGTAGTAGTGGCAAACAAGATTAGTGAGAGCCGTCTTAGATGGTTTGGTCACATTAAACGACGACTATTTGATGATCCGGTCAGGAGAGTAGATGTTTTAGGTTGAAATTATGTTAAGAAAGATATAGGTAGACGTAAAAAGACTCGAGCATGTTGTATAAAAAAATGATCTTAATTTATTATAATTAAATGAAAATATCACATTCAATAGGACTCAACAAAGAAAAGGGATTCATGTAGCTGACCCCACTTAGTGGGATAAACACTTGTTGTTGTTGTTGTAGTTGTTCTCCAATTTTGGATGGCATTAACAGTCTAAGGTTATTAGCATCCATTTTTTGTGCTTTCTAACTTAAAGGCTTAGTTTGTTTGTGTGGAATTTAGTTCTAGAGGTGAGCCGGATTAAAGTGAGATAGTGTTCTACTTGTTTATTTTGTTGAAATTTATTAGTGACTCATTATTATTGTTTGTTTGAGCTATGGTGCGATTTATTTTATCCACCCTCACTTTAATTTTTATTATTTTAGTGTTATCACCACCCAAAGTAATGTTTCATTCCATCATCTTATTAATTAAGTGATTAAAAACAAAAGCCAAAATTGATGGTTACTTCTTGGCACTGACCAATGGGACTCACTTCTCAAGAGTGGGAATTCAATTATTAGATTTAAATGAAAATATCATACTCAATAGGACACAACAGAGAAAAAGGTCTTCCACTTAGTGGGATAAAGGCTTGTTGATGTTCTTGTTGTAGTTGCTCTCCAAATTTGGATGGCATTAACATTCTAGGGTTATTAGCATCCATTTTTTGTGCTTTCTAACTGTAAGGCTTTGTTTGTTTGTTTGTTTGTTTGGAATTTAGTTCTAGAACTGAGCCGGATTGAAATGAGATCTACTTGTTTATTTTAGTGAAATTTATTTGTGAACTCATTATTATTGTTTTTTGAGCTATGGTGCGATTTATTTTATCCTCACGTTAATTTTTATTATTTTATTGTTATCACCACTCTAAGTAATGTTTCATTCGATTGTTCTATTAATTAATATTATTTTACTGTGATTAAAAACAAAAGACAAAATTGAAGGTTACTTCCGGGCTCTGAACAATGGACTTACTTCTCAGGAGTGGGAATTAATTTCAATCTAGTTTAAGCCAAACAAATATATGAACTAAATTTGGAAGTGATCCAATCACTTTTCAACGCTTAAGTTGAAACGAATAGGGCAATATCTACTAATTTTTAATACCCCCAATTTTTCTATGCTGCTCTTGCATCAACCTGGTTGTGACGTTTTTTTTTTCTGGGAAAATTTACATACATACCACTTAATTCCTATGTATTTAGATATCTAACACCTAGATTTGAATTGCGACACACATGTGTTCTTATTTATGCATGTAAATCTGTATTTCACTTGTTAAAAGTTAATATGGTGGTATTTTTGGCGTGATATGAAAGATTTGGGTGGTGTAAACATAAAAAGTAAAGTTTTGGTGTTAGATATGTACATATGAGGAATATGTAAACGCTCCATAAAAAGTAAAGTTTTGGTGTTAGATATGTAAATATGAGGAATATGTAAACGCTCCTTTTTTTTTCTGTTTAATACAGCTGTGCCTTTGATTTGAACATTGCCTCTCCTTTGAAAACCAATTTACTGGTTTTCTCTCCTCTGGCCCATGATGGATTATGCGTTGGATTATCTCTGTACTGACTCAACTTCCTTATATAGAACATTTTAGACAGATTGGATCATAATTTTAGATGCTGATATATAACTTAGTATCTATTTCATGGGTTAGGTGAAGATTGAGTGGTATAAGATGGTAGTTGCTATTGATACATAAAATTTGAAAAAGTAATAAATCAGGCTCAACTTAAGCAAGAAATCATACTTATTAAAGACAATCATATTTTTACTTATTTTATTGAAACTATAGAAGTTAGGTGACAAATTTTAATCTTTTGTAAATTTAAAACATCTTCTCTTGAATTAATTAAACTTATATAGTGCAGTTCTACTTATCATATGGGAAATTTAAACATGATTTGGTGTGTTCTAACTGTGATATTATCCTGATTCAGCATTGGCACTTTTATGCATGTTGCTTATTACATTTCCATTTGTAGGATTCCTTGGAATGGGAAGCAGGACATTTTGATTGACAGGTGGTTACTTCGACTTGTATACTTATCATAAAGTTGGTTGTTCCTGTCCACTAACAGATTGCTTCTTGTTTGGAAGGTTTGATGGCCGTGCACTTCTGGATTACATACGTGATTCTAGCTCTCGACCCTTTCGAGCACAGGAAAAATCTGAAGAAGAAGAAGAACTAGAAGAGTTTGTTAATTTTGAGCGTTACTGGGATTTAATTAAGCACCGACGTAGAGGATGTCGGTACTTTTTTTTTATTTTTGTTTATCTATTGTAGTATATACAAGATTTGTTTTCTTGTGCGATCTCTGTTTGAATTATTTGTATTTTTCTACACTGTATGGTCCTTTATGTATGATTGGAATTGGCATTCTAATTCTAACTTTGTATGCTGTGCCTTTATGTGCATACAACATTATACCTCTCAACAGATACTGATGAAGAGGCCCTCCACCATGTTGTTGAAGAATTGGAGGCAAAGTCTACCCCTTCCTTCACCTTAGAAAGGTTCATTTTTTCCTTAATTCCAAGCACTGTAGTGAAATTAAACAAATCATTGCTGCGTTGGTTCATGCTTTATATTCACTTTCTTTTCTATTCTTTATTAGTCAAATTATGAGGGAGTGAAAAAGACGCATCTATTTGAAGTGGAACTACCATAAAATTTTGAAGTTGTTACTATACTGAAAAAAACATCTTTCTATTTTTCATAAGAATGTTTTATCATGTGCCAAAGTGCCCGACGAGGTGGCAAAAGAGGAAATTTGTGCTTATATGAACAAAGCGAACAAGTTAATGCATTTGACATTAATAATTTGATGATAAAGTTGACATTGGATCTTATTGTAGTGGGCCTATTGGCAAAATTTTATTTTCTTCTTTGCCACAAATGTCTAATAAAGTTGCAAGGGGGGCCTATAGACCAATATATGATAAATGTGGAGTATGACAAAGACAATAGTAATGTATGGACATTAATAGATTCTTCTATGTAAATGTAATTTTTTTTTGAAATTTACATATGTACCCCACAATTCTTATTTATTTACACATCTAATACTTAAAAGTTTAATATTTACTTTCATGACACTTTTGTGTCATAAACCTATTAACTTTTAAAAGCTAGTAAATGTGATAATTTTTATGTGGTTTTAAAATTTTTAGTGTTATGCATGTAAATATGAAAGTTTAAGAGTTAGATATAAAATATATAAGAATTATGGGTATGTATGTAAATGACTTTCTCTTAATGTGGCAACTTCCCATCTTATGTCAACATGATTCACTCCATGGCTTCCTATGATTAGGACTTTAACCTTCATTCATGTATGAGCTCAGACTTGGATATGAAGGAGGAATTGAGTAGTATTGAGAAATTTATTGAGAAGATCAAGAGAACTTGACCTTAGATTTTAGCCGCAGTCATATCTGATTGTTGGTGTGATATTAATCTAAAAGTTTGCTTAATTAATAATTTTACTAAATTATTGTTTTTTATTTTTAATTTCAAATAATGTTCTTAATAGTTTTTATTGATTGGGACCTGGAAGATGATTGAGATTGAAGATGAAGAGAAAGATTGGGAGAATATGGCACATTTGAGGACGAGAGGAGAGAAACCAGTTCATTATAATGATGATTATATTGAAGAGCTATAAGTGATGAGAATGGTGTAGACTTTTGAATTTATAAATTCTAATCTTAGCGTCATTGACTATTCATTAATGTTGATTTGGGAATTTGAGAGGCTTATTATTATGATCATTCTTAACATTTTTTTTACTTCAATATTTTATTTTTATGTTAGTATGGTTTTGTATATATTTTTATTAATTTAATGTATTTAATTTTGAGGATTACACATGAAAATGACTCGAGGCTTATACCCCGAATCATGGACATAAAACTTGTCAATATACCAAATTGGGCCATTTCAAACATTGGGATATATAAACCTAGTAATGTGACCATTTTCGGTGAACATACATGTTAACTTGGATTCCCAATTATTGGCTGGATTGTTGTGATCGTAACTAAGCTCCGAGAAGATTGTGATGATTAATTTTCTTGCTGGCAGTATTTCATGCAGCACATTCTGTTGTCTATCAGCTTCATATTTTGTTACTATTTTCTACCTATAAATATCAGTTGCCTTTTATCATTCTATGTTGTTTAGCCTTTTCCCTGTCAATTTCTAATGCATGATCATACCATTATAGTGTAGCATTTTTGTAAGAACCTGATATCTAACATCTATGAATCAACCATTGTTTCAGTTAATTATATGAGTGAAAATAACTGATGTAAAAATATCATTTCATATATAATTTGTTAGATGTGAATGTTGGTGATGGCTGAATGCTAGTTTTCGAGTGTGTTTGCCAGGAAATGCTACTAATTCACATATAATGAAAGCTAATGGTAAAAAAATTAGGGGCATTTACATACATAGCACACAATTCTTATGTATTTACATATCTCACACCTGAACTTTTATATTTACGCACATAGTACTCAAATCTTCAATTCACATAAAAAAAATGACATTATTAACACCTTTTAAAAGTGAAATGCACTTTTTCATGTATAGAGTTAAAGCACCAAAGTGCTATGTATGTAAATATGAAAGTTTCGGTGTGAGATATGTAAATACATAAGAATTATGTGCCTAAGTATGTAAATTTCCCAAAATTTATTGATAGTTTGCTTGTATTTGAGGCCACTTCAATGATATTGTTTAAATGTTTTAAATTCAAGCTAGAGGTGGAATGCTATAGGATCTTTTAGCAAGGCATTATCAGAATGAATTTTCTTTAATGTCTTTGGTGTCTGTATCATGTGTTTTGCAGCTGATTTACATGGATTTTTTATCTCTGCAAGTGAAGGGATATTAGACTCTGATTGAGTTGAAACTGTCATAGTAGTTTTATGCTACGATATTGCGTTATTTATGCTCTCTTTAAGCTACTTGGATTGATGTAATGTAGAATATGAGGAAGGAAAGTTGGATCTTTGATTCTCAAAGTTTTCATCTCCTCCCAATTGCCTTCTAAATATGAAAGTTTCGGTGTGAGATTGCATTTACATACATACCTCTCAATTCTTATGTATTTACATATCAAACACCTAAATTTCAATTTTTGCATAGTGTGTCCTGACCTATGCATGAAAAGGTGTATTTTACTCTTAAAAGTTAGTATGGTGGTATATTTTATGTGACATGAAAGATTTTGGTGGTATAAATGTAAAAAGTGAAGTATAGGTTTTAGATATGTAAATTCAGAGGAATTGGGTGGTATGCATTCAAATACTCTTTTTATTAATATTATGGTAAATTCTTAAATGTCGTCTACTCTGTTCTGGTCAAACTTTACATTCGGTTTAAATGGTTGTCCGCCAGTACTTGAAACCAAAGGGCAACCGACTTGCTTGATTTTTCATTGATGGGAAATTGTTTATACAGCTTGTCTAGCAACTATATGCATCTGTAGCACTCGTTCTTACTCATTGGGCGGATGAAATGCAGAACAAACGGAAGGAATAGAATAATTTTATGTTTTTTAATATAAATTTTGATGACCTATCAAATTTATTACGGGCCACATTACTTTTTATTTCATATTTTTTTATTTTTCTTACATTTCAGTAGCTAGTATGTAAAAGTGTACTTGTTCCTACTTCTCTGAGCTGATGCTGGCTTTTTCAGCCTTCCTAGATAGTTGCGGCACTTATTATTTATCAGATGGGGGCATTCACATATCTAACTCCTAAACTTTCATATTTTGCTTAACACTCAAAACTTTAAAATTATATTAAAAATACCACCATTTTTAACTTTTTA
Organism: Phalaenopsis equestris; assembly: GCF_001263595.1. Lineage (NCBI taxonomy): Eukaryota > Viridiplantae > Streptophyta > Magnoliopsida > Asparagales > Orchidaceae > Phalaenopsis > Phalaenopsis equestris. Next base: position 79,371 of record NW_018165029.1, on the reverse strand, counting down.
AGAGTAATGTACATCTTGTTCATGTGGATTTATGATACCAAAGCATTATAAATGTATAAATATCAAACTTTAGATGTTAGACATGTAAAATCATAAGAATTGTTCGGTATGTATGTAAATTTCCCCTATCAGATTTAGTGTTTATCATATCCTTGAGTGGTATCTTAGGATGAGCTATGTTATTGCATCATCATATGAGCCAGTATTTATTTCTTCAGCATTTAGGAAATTTCTATTGATATATAGTGGTTCTATGTAGTACCAAATTTTTTGAAATTCGAAGTTTAACTTTGTCTCCGAAATTTCGGTTGTGTTTCAGTGCTTATTTTGAGCCAGTACATGTATTTCTTCAATTTATGCGACTATAGAACGGTGATCATACCCATCCATTATTCAGTACATATATTACTTTAAGTTACGTGATTATACAATAGTACTCATAATTTTGTACTTTTGTACTGTATGGAAAACTAGGTTCAAATTTGCAATTTCGAATGTTTATATAAAACTCGATACATTGTTTCTTTTTTACCTTTTTTGGCAGGGTGTTATGTTAATGAAAAAAATTTAAAATCCAAATAATTGGTTTTATCATGAGTTGATATTTATAGAATGATTTTATTTTATGAGCTAATAATCAATATGGTAAGTTATGTGTGTCGCAGAACCTATAAATCACAAAAGTTTACTTACTCTAATGACTGGAAATGGTTTTTTGACCAAAGTTGTAAATATAAATGTTTCCTTTTTTTTTTTTCCTTTTTCTTAATCGTGTCATTCTTACAGGACACATTCATCGCAACCTACGGCAAGCAAAGGTTCTTATTCGCAGGTAGGATTCTCCTATAATAAAACAGAAGGCTATGAGGAACCCAATGGCATTGATAGCGATGAAGATGACGAAGATGATGAAGATGATGATGATGAGAAGGATGTTAGTAGTGATGAAAGCAATGATGAAGGAATGGAGCTTATTGCAAAAGAGTTTGGTATCAAGAGGTATAATTGGCTTGTTTATATGGACAAAAAAACAAAGGAAGAAGAGAAAAGACAAAAAGAAGTAATAAGAGGGGATCCATCTATTGTAAGTTGCTCTGGGTTTTTAAATCCTTATAGGTGCCTTTACATACATAGCGCACAACTCTAATTTATTTACTTAATTCACACCTAAACTTTCATATTTACACATAACGCTAAGTCTTTAATTCGCATAATAGGTATTACTATTGCCACTTTTTGAAAGTGGAATACAGCTTTTTCATGCATAGGTTTAAAGCACCAAAGTGCCTTGTATGTTAATATCAACGTTTGGGTGTGAGATATGTAAATACATAAGAATTGTGTGTTAGGTATGTAAATTTCTCATCCTCATTATGCTTTTAGTGCATCGTGTACCGAACACTTTAATATTTACAGAGGAAATTAAGCCGGAAGGAAAGAAGGAAAGTTTCGCAGATGGAAAGGGAAAAGGAAAGAGAAGCCGCACGCATTCTAGGAAGAGCACCATATCATGATCCATACAGGTACTATATCCAACTTATGATGTTTAGGAAGATTTACATATATAACACTCAATTCTTAGGTAACTACGTATCTAACACCCATACTTGAATTTCTTACATACACTCCACCTTACCTGTGCATGAAAAGGTGTATTTCATTTCTAAAAGTTAAAATAGTGGTATTTTTTTATGTGATATGAAAGATTTGAGTGATATAAATGTAGAAGGTAAAGTTTAGGTTTTAGACATGTGGATACATAGGAATTGGGTTGTATGTATGTAAGTGCCCCATTATTTTATGGCTCATTTTTTACACACATTTATTTAAATTTTTGGGCATTTACATGCGTGTCACGCAATTCTTATGTATTTACATATCTAACATCTAAACTTTCATTTTTACATGTGTAGCATTCAAACTTTGACATCACCTCAAGAATACCTCTATTAATAATTTTTTAAAAGTGAAATACAGCATTTCATGCATAGTTTTATAACACCAAGGGGTTATAAATGTAAATATTAAATTTTAGGTGTTAAATATGTATGTAAATTTTCTTTAGGGGCATGTCATACAGATCACACAATTCTTATGTATTTACATATCTAACATGTAAACATTCATATTTGCAAGCATACCACTCAAACCTTGAACATTACATAAAAAAAATACCACTATCACTATTTTTTAAAAAGTAAAGTACACATTTTCATTATCACGCCAAGGTGTTATAAGTGTAAATATCAAACTTTGGGTGTTAGGTATATAAATACATAAAAACTTTGTGGTATGTATGTAAATTTCCTTTTCCTTCAATATTAACTTTCCTTGATATGAGTATCTATTGCAGGGAGTCTCGGCGAAGTCCCACCTATGAAGCATATCCTTACTCTCGAAGGTATATGCTAAGATTATATCATTAACGATCCTTGCAGATTATACGATGCTATCTTTTCGGAGACAAGGCCTCATCTCTGTTATCTGTTTTAGCAGATCTAGATCTCGTTCTCGTTCTCGTTCGCCTTCATACTCAAGAAGACATGACAGAGGAGTACATTCAGACGACAGCCATCATAGAAGCAAACCAAAGCCTCCAAAAATTGAGTACATTACGGAGTTTGGGGGCCCCCCTGACACGAATGATCGAAAAGTTGGAGCAGTTTCTCCACCATCATCTCCATTAAAAGATGATTCACTGAACCGGTCGGAGCACTCAACCTTTAATACTTGCAAAGATAGATTGGGCCATCTTTACTCTGCTACAGCTTATTCTGGCGGTGTTCTGATTTCTTAGAGACTTATACTGGGCGTTGAAGTCACAGAATTAGGACTTCAAGTAGAAGATGGCGAAAATTTAGGAGGGGAATATAATTGCAATAAATTTTCTCAATTATAGGGGTTGGTTCAAGAGCCACCTCAAACCACCCCATGCATGGTTCCACCACTAGGTTTATTTTTAGGGGCATTTACATACATAGCACACAATTCTTATGTTTTTACTTACCGCTCAACTAAAATTTCATATTTACACACAACACTTAATTCATAGGTTTAAGTGCTATGCATGCTAGAGTGTAAATTTAGGAGGGGAAGTGTATGGTTGCAATAGATTTTCTTAGTTATAGGGGTTGGTGCAAGTGCCACCTCAAACCACCCCATGGTTCTACCACCAGGTTTATTTTTAGGGGCATTCACTTACATAGCACACAATTCTTATGTATTTTCATGCCTCAGCTAAAATTTCATATTTACACTCATAACGCTCAAATCTTCGACATCACATAAAAAATAGCACTATTACCTCTTCTTAAAAGTGAAATATACATTTTCATATATAGGTTTAAATCACGAAAGTGCTATGTATGTAAATTTGAAATTTTAGGGTTTGGGATAGGTAAATACACAAGAAGTATGGGCAACGTATTTAAATTTCCTGTGTTTTTAATGATAGCCATGGGCATGGTTTACGACGTTTTGGGTTTCTTTTTAGGAGTGTACAATTAAGTGTAGGTTTCTTGGTGGTAAGCGACGGTGTCAAGTTGGGGGAAAAATTTTCTATCCAGAATCTAGACGTAGCTCTACGTGCGGACTCTTAGTAATATACCACTATGTGTGTCATATTAGACCCACCTAAAAAAATATTAAAGTGGAACCGCGGACTCCGCAATAACACCAAAATAACTTCTGCGAAGTTATTTCGGGGTTATTAAAGTGAAATATATAGATTTATCTTCAATAACCTTGAAATAACATCTGTGGTGTTATTTTGGGGGGTTATTTCTTGGTTATTGAAGTGAAATATATAAGTTTCTCTTCAATAACTCCGAAATAATCCTGAAATAACCTCCGTGGTGTTATTTCAGTGTTAATGAAGTGGAACCGCGGAGTTTATTTCGGAGTTATTATCAGTGTTAATGAAGTGGAACCGCGGAGTTTATTTCGGAGTTATTAAAGTGAAATATATATGTTTCTCTTCAATAACCCCGAAATAATCTTCGCGGTTCCATTTCAATAACCAAAAATAACTTCCGTGATGTAGCACAATGGTTATTGAAGTGGAACTGTGGAGGTTATTTCGGGATTATTAAATAGAAATATATTTATTCCATTTTAATAACCCCGAAATAACCTCCGCGGTTCCACTTGATTAATTCCGAAATAACCTCCTCGGTGTTATTTCGGAGTTAATGAAGTGGAACCGCGTTATTTCGGGATTATTAAATAGAAATATATTTATTCTATTTTAATAACCCCGAAATAACCTCTGCGGTTCCACTTCATTAATTCCGAAATAACCTCCTCGGTATTATTTCGGGGTTAATGAAGTGGAACCGCGGAGTTTATTTTGGGGTTATTAAAGTGGAATATATATGTTTCTCTTCAATAACCTCGAAATAACCTCCGCGGTTCCACTTCAATAACCCCGAAATAACATTCGCGATGTACACACATGGCGACATATTATTAAAGTCCGCACGTAGAGCTACGTCCGGAGTTCAAACATAAATTATTGATGGTTATGGCCCTCGTGTATGGCATATTTTGGGTTTCTTTTTGGGAATGGGAGTACAGTTAAGTGTAGGTTCCTTGGTGGTGAGGCAGGGTGTCAAGTTGGGGGTTGGTGAACATAAAAGCTGTGAATAGCTTCTTCTTTTATTCTTTAATATGCAGATGATCACCATTTTCTTCAGGGCGATTACATACATAGCACTAGAAACATTGCTATTTACAAAACTTTTATCCATTTTTCAAGTTTTCACACAAATATCAAGATTTGCATTAAATAACCAACCAATATTCTTTTTTGAGGCTTTTACATGCATGGCATCCAAAACTTTCATATTTACCTATCTCATATGTAAACTTTTATAATTATAAACATCATATAAAAAGTAGCACTCATTATCAAATTTTAATAGTCAAATCCATTTTTCATCCCTAGGTGAAATGCTATATTTGTAAAAATGAAAGTTCAGGTGTGAGATAGATAAATCCATAAGAATTCGGTGCTATGTGTGTTATTTCCCCTTTTTATTTTTACCAAATTCTGACTGTCTTGACCATGGCACATAAATGCATCCGTTTGGCAGTTTAGGAAAATCACCAAGATGCTAATTTTGTAAATAGCAATGTTTGGAGTGCTTTTTATGTAATTATCCCTTTTTCTTTTGACTAGAGGAATATGAGTTCCATGAGTTGCCTATATTGGCTTGCAAGTTATAATCACTGACATGTTTGTGTTTGATGTTTTTTACTATTTCAGATCATCTGGCAACCGTATACTCGAAGCACTGCATGTCGATCCCGCATCGGCTTTGTCCCTAGAAAATGATAAAAACCCGAAAATTTCCAGAAATGTGAGGTATTCAACCGACTTTTTTTTTATTTGGATTTGTTTGGGGTCACATTTCTTTTTGTTTTGCTTTTATTCTAAAACATATTTATTTATTGTATTTTTTGTATGTTTTTTTTTATTTTAAAAATAATTAGTTTGTTTTTAAAAACACTCAAAACATCTAAAATTTATTTTGAATCCTTTTAAAAACAACTAAACATATTTTATATATTTCAAGTAAAGATATAATCAAAATAAAATAAAAATCAAAAATCAAAAAGATCTCAAACGGCCCTCAGGAAACTGAGTTTTGGGTAGAATTGTGCTCTGTAATGTATCTGATTTTTGAACTCTTTGCAAGCCCGTTTATAAGCCATTCATTCTGTTTTAAATAGCAGAGTTAAATAGAGAAAGAAATCAGGTTTAATATGGACTTAAATTCGTTACAAATTTACTTGGGAATTGTTTGGAATCAATTTTACTCTTTTTTTTTTTTTAATTTTTGTTTTTTCTTTTATTTTTCAAAGCATGTTTTTTAGTGTTTTTTCCGTGTTTTAATTTTTTTTTTTTTGATTAAAAATTTCTCAAAGTATATTTTCTTCATTTTGAGTGTTTTTAAAACAATTAATTTTTTTAAATTACCAAATCTATTTTGTTTCAAATAATAAAATAAGCAAAATAAAATTAAAAAAACGGAAGATTTACAGACATACCACTTCATTCCTATGTATTTACATGCTTAACGCCTAACTTAAATTTTTACATGCATAATGGTGATAGTTTTGAAGTGATATGGAAGATTTGGGTAGTCTAAATGTAAAAAATCAGTTTAACTGTTAGATATGGAAGTACATAGGAATTGGGTGGTATATATGTAAATGAAAAATAAAAAATGAAAGTGAGCCCAAATGACCCATTAGCTTATTTGATTTATGTTTGTATGTTTCCATGAGTTTTATGATTATTGTTAATGTCAATTGCATTTTTTTTTTCTTTTTTTTCTTTTGCATCTAGCACCACTGGAATTGCAAAACTCACCAAGGCTGCTCCAGGGGGATCCCTGAAGGCCGAGCAGATTGAAAAGAAGGAAACACCTCAAGAACGGCTTAAAAGGATAATGAACAAACAACTGAATAAACAGAGTAAGAGATCTTAATCATCGTGCTATAATCCTTGTTCTCTTTTTGGAAGATTTACATACATACCACTCAATCATATGTATTTTACATATCTAACACGTAAACTTTACATATATGCCACCTTATGTATGCATGAAAATGTTTATTTCGCTTTTTAAATGTCAAATTAGTGGTATTTTTATGTGATATGAAAGATCCTGTTGGTATAAATGTAAAAAGTAAAGGTTAGGTGTTAGTTTGTAAATACATAGGAATCAGGTAGCTTGTATGTACATGCCACTTTCTTTTTTATGGAATTGATTTTTATATTAGTATACCCAAATGAATTTTAATAGTCAAGAAGGATTCTGCCGCTGAAATGGCAAAGAAGCGCGAGCAGGAACGACAAAGACTGGAAAAACTTGCTGAAACGAACAGATTAAGCCGCCACAGACGCCGTAGTCATAGCAGAAGCCGAAGCCGAAGCCGAAGTCGTTCCCCAGCAAGGTATTAATATATCTTTGCTCGCATGCAAAAAACATCACTTTAGTTTCATGGCCTGACCAGCTCAATTATTTGAAGTCTCTCCAATCTAATGTTTTGCTACAGAAGGCATCGTCGCAGCAGAAGCCATGGACGGAGCCGAAGCAGGAGCCCAAGGAGGCATTATTCTCGCTCTAGCTCTCGATCGCGATCGCCTTCTCGTTCGCCCAGGTGAGGCGATAATTAATCATTTTAAAGGGCATTTACATACCATCCAATTCCTATGTATTTACTTTTTATATATCTAATTTCTAAACTTTATACAGTTATACTATTTTAACTTTTAAGAAATGAAGTACACCTTTTCATGCATGCATAGGTTATGTGGCATAAAAATTAAAGTTTAGGTGTTAGATAGGGGTGTAAACAAATCAAGTCGAGCTCCAGCCGCCCTCGGCTTGAGCTTGAATTTGATTAATCTTATTGACTTCGAGCTCGAGGTCGTGCTTTCAAGTCTACGAGTTCCAGTTGGCTTGTTTATTATAAAAGGGGAAAATAATATTAATTTAAGATAGTTATTAAAAAAATGATAAAAGAATGAAGAATTAAGAGAGAGATAATAAGAAATGACTTAATATAAAATAGAAATATTATTCTTTAAACAATTTTAATACTTTAAAGATAAATTCTTCCAATTTAATATATTTTGAGTGTATTTTATATTATTATTTTTTTAAACGAGCCGACTCATGAGCTAATGAGTCGAGTCTGTGCTAGCTTGGCTTGTTAGCTCATCAAACTCAGTTCACGAGCCACTTGTCGAGGCTCACGAGTCGGCTTGACTCACTTACACCCCTAGAGTTAGATATTTTTATACTTAAGAATTGAGTGGTTAAAGTAATTAATTTAATGAATCTTTTTTATTTGTAGGGTGAGAAGTCGGTACAGATATTGAGTTGGCTTTCATAGGTGCAGCGGCGAGGACTCTTAAGGCTCTGTAATTAAGCTTAAGCAAAGTTTAGTGCGAGTATATTCTAATAAACCAGCATATTTTGCCAATTGAACTACCAGATTGCGCTTTTTTTTATTTATTTTTAATTTTTTTTTTTTTTTTGGAATTTGCAGTATGTTAATGGAAATATATGTAGCTATTGTTGAATTTTAATGCAGTTTGTATTAATTTGATTGGTGGTAGAAAGCCAGGTTTGTCTGTGTATGCTTCAACTCTTTTAAGATATTTTTATCTTGTTTTTATATATATTTTGATTTTTATTCTTGCCATATTATTAGTTAGATTTACATACATGCCCACGCAAAACATTTACATATTTCAAGCTCGAACTTTAATATTTACAAAAAAAAAACATGAAAAATATCTTATACCTCAAATATAGAACTTCGTCTGCTCCTCTCTCACAATCTTGTCATCTCCATCGCAGGGCAAAATGTTTCATTCGGACGTCAGCACGTCCGAACGACCAACCATCGAGCGTCTTGTCATCCGCCGATGAGGTGTATGTCGACGTGGAGCCGATGATTGGCAGTTCGACGCGCGGTGTCCTTATGGAATATTCTCACCCTTTCCTCGCCACGACCGGTACATATTCTTTTATAGTGTGTTCAAATTGTTAATTATCTTTGTATATTTATTTGATGATTTATCTCACTTCTCTTGAGATTCTTTCCTATACCCATTTTCCAAATTGATGGATTTATATATCTAGGTATATATATATATATATATATATATATACCGGCCAATAATCTTTCTTTTGAAGATAAAAATTACTCCACAGCTTGACATGACAGTGCATAGGGCTACAAATGAATTAAGTTGGGCTAGGCGTTTGTCCGACCTCGAACTGTTTTATTAAGAGCTTGTTCGAGCACGACCATAGCTCGATCCGAGCTCATGTTCCTAGCTTGAGATATATTTGAGATTGGTTCATGTAGTGATTATTGAGCTAATTGATGAGTAACTCACGGAACAAAATAAACGTGCAATAATCAAATCTTGATCGAGTTTTAATCAATCAGCTTGTTTGGTAAAATAAATGAGCCATAACAAAAAATGCTTACTGAGCTTAAAAATAATTAATCAAATGACTATGAACGAGTTTTAATCGAGCTGAGTCACAAATAGCTCGTCAAATGTTTAGTACATTTGTAATCCTAATTATGCACGTGTGTGTTTGTGTGTAGAGCGAAAATATAATTCTAAGAAAATAAAAATAATATTACGAATGAGGCCATAGTATGATTAAGAATTATATGACGTTTGAACTAGATCGATCGTAAACAACTTCAATATAATGGAAATTATAATATAAAAATAAAGAATTTTTTTGAGGTTCTCACAACTCGTATGTGATAAAATGACTTGCGACGGCATAATAAAAAAAAAAAAAAAGGAAGAATTTACATACATACTATACAATTCTTATGTTCTTATCTAACATCTAAAATTTGATATTTTCATTTATAAAATGATGCATGAAAAAGGGTATCATGCATGAAAAAGGGTATCGCTTTTAAAAAGCTAGTGATAGCAGTATTTTGACATGATGTTGAAGATGAGTGACGTGTATGTAAATGTCCTTAAAATTTTTTTTCAAATTTCAATGTGAACAAGTCCGGCTCTAGTCAACATAATGAAAAACAAAATAATGCAGCCTCATATAAGAGCTAATGAGCGCAATGTAGTTCTAATAATGAAGAAAATATTACATACGCCATTCGTTCGGACGACAATGTGAAACACACCATTCTGTTTGTTCAGCAGCATAATGCGATCTATGTCGTCAATTGTGAGAAAAAGTTACGTACAGAGCCCGTACATAGAGCTGCGTACGGGCTCCAATCACGTGTTAATTTTTTTTTTTTAATTAAAAGTGGGGCTACTTAGATGTAGCCATGTAGGGATGATTTTAATTGGTTTACCGTACGCAGCTCTGCGTGCGATATACGTAGAGAAAAAAATTTCATCAACTGCATGTTTGATTACCTGATGTAATATTTTCTCCTAACAACGAGACTTCAAATTATAAGCGAACATATATATATATATGTATATGTATATATATATATATATATATGTATATGTATATATATATATATATATATATATATATATATATATATGAGAGAAAGATTTACATGTATACACTCATATATACAACCCCTAAACTTCAATATTTTCACTTCTTCAGTTAAAAAAGTCATATTTTTCATGTAATATGAAAGATTTGAGGGGCATAAATGTAAAAAATTAGCATTTAGGCATTAGCAATGTAACCACAGAAAGATATCCCCATAAATAATCTATGAGTAATAAAGATAATTAATAAAAAAATTCATATAAAATAATCTATGCATTTACATACATAGCACACATTTTTTATGTATTTATATATTTCACACCTAAGCTTTCATATTTAGACACATACAAGTCAAATTTTTACCATCACATTAAAAAATAGTACATTTGCCACTTTTTAAACATAAAATGCACATTTTTTAAAACACCAAAATATTACATATGTAAATATGAGAGTTTAGATATGAAATATATAAATACACAAAAATTGTGTGATATGTATGTAAATTTCCCAAAATAATAACCATTAGGCAATATTAGCCATGTTCACCACTGAACCCTCTGAAGCTCTGTATAACTTCATCACCAATCTCCTCTTCTTCATCTTCTCACCTTTGCCACCATTACAGAACTTAAAAGAAAAGCTTCTTGCGACATAAATACTAAGGCGGTGTTTGGTAGCATACTACAATTTTCACGCGTTCCTTCTTTCACTTCTCTCGTTCCGTCGTCTTTAGGACGTGAATTTGTTGATTGCTAGACGGATTTATGCCGCAATCGCTCGCAATTTCTTCCGTTCCGGATGTATAGGAATCTAAGATGCAGCCAAGCACCGCCTTCGAATCACCAATAATCTCCACATGAACAAATCCCTCCCTTAAAATGATGAAACCGATTTGAATCTCTCACAACAATCTCTCTCTCTGTAATCCTCGAAATATACTTCGTGGCATTATGACAATCTCCACAGACTCTCAAATTCTTAAAAATATAAATCCTGCTCCCCTTCTCTGTGCTTATGATTCCAAAAACCATAGCCAATCTCTCACTATGAGAGCTTAAAATACTCTCCTTCTCATCATCTTCCACATCCTGCAACACAAAACTGTAATCTGGAACATAACCAATCTGCTTCATCTTCTCCATTAACCTCACCAACTCTCTGTAAATCTCTCCATACCGAGCATGAGACCGATCCCCTGTAAAAAAAATGCTAACTTTATTATCCACTTCAATGGAGCTCCACCCTGGTGTCTTCCACAGACCCCTTTCTTCTACCAGAGATCGAATTCGATCAACTCCCTGCCATTCCCCGTTCCTCGCGTATAAATTAGATAGCAACACGTAGTAGCCGACGTTCTCGGAATCGAATTCAAAGAGCCATTTTGATGCCAATCTCCCTAATTCAACATCTCCATGGATCCTACAGGCAGCCAGAAGTGCTCCCCAAACTCCTCCATCAGGCTTTAATGGCATCTTCTCTATCAGTTTATAGGCTTCATTCAGAAACCCAGCTCTGCCTAACAAATCCACCATACATGCATAATGCTTCACCATTGGCTCAATTCCATACCTCAACTTCATCAACTGAAAGCATTCTCGTCCCTCCTGAACTAGTCCTCCATGGCTGCAAGCTGAGAGCAGTGAAACGAAGGTGACATGGTCTGGTCTAACTCCTTCCTTCTCCATCTCTGAAAACAGCTCCAATGCCCTCTTGCCTTCCCCGTGCGACCCGTGCCCGGCAATCATGGCGTTCCAAGGACCGGAGCTGGTTGTTCTCGGCATCATGGCGAACAGCGCTGCCGCATCGGCCAAGCTACCACATTTCGCATACATGTCGACTAGACACGTGGCAACGAACAAGTCGGAATTCAGACATTGTTTGATGGTGTCCCCATGAATCTTCATCCCTTTTCGTAGAGCTCCGACATGCGAGCAGGCAGGGAGTACGCCTGCAAATGTTCCTTGAACTGGTTTCAGTTCTTCTTCCTCCCTTCCCATGCATTCATAGAGCTCAATGGCCTCATTGGCAAATCCATTCTGCGAATAACTCGCAATCAAAGTGTTCCATGAGATCACATCTCTTGTGCGCATTTGATCAAACATAACTTGTGAAGATTCAATTTTGTTCATCTTCCCATACATGTCGATAATCGCATTGCCGACAAATATGTCATCCTCATCCCATCCTCTGCGCACGAAAAAACCATGAATTGAGCGGCAATTCAGTTCGTGTCGGATCTGAGCGACTGCGGAAGCAAGACTAACCACTGTCAGAACATCAGGATTAAGTTTTTGGTTCTTCATCAAATCGAAGAACTCGAACGCAGCGGTTGAATCGCCGGATTGTTCGTAGGCGGCGATCATGGTGTTCCAAGTAACCAAATCTCTGCAATCCATTGAATCGAATACATGACGTGCGTAATTCAGACAATTAAGCTTGCTATACATATCAATCAAAGCATTTGACACAAAAATATCAGAATCCAAACCATGCTTTATGCTATAAATATGCAGAGCCATACCCATTAGCAAGTCATTGAGTGAAGCAGAAAGAGGAAGAATGGTTGAAACAGTAACTTTATCCATAAAAGCTCCCTCTTTTATCATCTGGTTAAGAACTTCAACTGCATCATCTTCCCTCCCATTCTGGCAGAGCACAGACAAGATAGCATTCCAGCAACCTGAATCTCTAAGCGGCATTTCATCAAACACCTTCTCTGCATGATCCACCGACCCAAACTTTGAATATTCACCGATCAAAGAAGAGGAGACGAACACATCGGTATCAAAACCCATTCTTTTTATCAAAGAATGCATCTTTTTGACATCTTCTAAGGATCTGCAGGATTTAAGGGCGACGGGGAAAGTGAAGGAATCGGGGCGAAGAGCGGGGAGGGAGAGGAGGCGGTGGAAGCAGAGAAAAGCTTCGGCGAGGAAGCCATGGCGGACGAAGGAGGAGATCATGGAGTTATAGGAGAAGATGTTGTGTTTGGGTACTGCGTTGAAGGTGAGAACGGCGGCGGAGATGTCGCCGAGACGAGAGTAGAGGTTGAGGAGATCGGTGGAGAGAAGAATGTCGGCTGACTGGCCGGAGATGAGGAGAAGAGCGTGGAGAATGCGAGATGAGCGGAGCGAGTTGCAGGAGAGGAGACGGCGGTGAAAGTTCATCTTGTGAAGTGGGCATTGTCGGAGATGGAGAGCGGGTTTGAAAAATTAGAATTATTTAAGAGTGAAGTGTTAAAATAGTCCCCATTATTTGCATATTAAAAAATAGTTCATATAAAAATATTTCACATATTACCTTCTTAGTTTCAAAATTTAATGCTCTATTTTATATCTCAAAATACAAGAAAGTATACATCATATTATACATGTAAATCATATAATGCGCAGGCGAGGGTATGTCGACCTCCTGGCACGAAAACGTGAGACACAAGGCAGGCACAGGTGTGCCACGGCCAGAGCACGGGTGCGCTCGGGCAAATCCCCACCTTGGTGCCCTAGACACGTATCAAAGGGTCTTGATAGACATCTTTCGACTATGGGATACCACACATGAATAAAACATAATCCCATAGGTTCGAATGACCAGGCACAGGTGTGCCACGGCCAGAGCACGGGTGCGCCCGGGCAAATCCCCACCTTGGTGCCCTAGACACTTATCAAGGGGTCTTGATAGATGTCTTTCGACTATGGGATACCACACATGAACAAAACATAATCCCATAGGTTCGAATGACCGTCTCAAATGTGTGACATCAGAATCAATGCCAATGAACATCATTTAAAGCTTGCAAACAAGCTTGTTAAGAAGATTGATAAATAGTTTCATTTAAAGTTCATAAATAAGATTGATTTAATGCTTATGAATAAATTCAATTAAAGCTTAACCTAAGTTATTAAATAAGCACAATTAAAGCTTAATTTAAAATTCATTTATATTAAATGAAATTATATTTTAATTTATAATCCATAAAACAACATAAAAGCTTATTTGTTAAGTTGTTCATTTAATTAATGTATTTTATACTTATTTTAGTTATTCATTTAAAAACTCATTTAAATTTTTTTTTGTAAGTTCAACACCTCATTTATAAGCTTGATAAAACTCATTTGATTAAGAAATATATAGCTCAACCACACTAATCATCTTGCTCCATAAGCCTTATTTAGTGAGAAAATAAATAACATGATAATACTATTTTTAAGTTGTTCAATAAATTTTATTTGGATGGAAATTGAGTACCTCGATAATGTACTCATTACTCTGCTTGATAATAACTCGATTATCATCAATATGAAACGAACAAGAATCAAACTCAACTTTGAACTAAACTTGAACAAAACACAATGAGGAAGAAATAGTTCATCTTTGAGTAGATGTTGAGCCAAGCCAAACATTCTGAGAGGAATCTAATGAGGAAGAAATAGTTCATCTTTGAGTAGATGTTGAGCCAAGCCAAACATTCTGAGAGGAATCTAATGAGGAAGAAATAGTTCATCTTTGTGTGTGTAGAGAGAGAGAGAGAAGGCTATCATTATCATTCTAATTTAAGGAAAAAATATCACCTTTTGCTCATGGTTGTGAAATAATGGAGGAGACATGGAAACCATTTGCCTTCTGCTCATGGCTCATTTGATGATGATTTATCTGCTTTGTTTTTTTTAACATTATGACATATAAAATCTTATATTGTGCAGGAAACTTTACCATGACTTTGCTATCATGGATACCATACTTGCAAAGAAATTCATTCAATGCAAGGGAGGATAAAAATCACTTTTTTATATATAAAAAATACAGTAGTAATATTCAATTAAATCAAAACATGAATGGGAAGATGAGGAGTTCAAATGTCATTTGAGGGGCAAGAATCTCAACCCGGACGATGAACATGGATTTTGGCCAGACCAAACATGCGGATCAGGAGAACATGGAACGACCATTGTGGGATCGTTTCATAATTTTTCTTCATAATCCGTGTGCGCACACCGGCAAACTTGCCGTGGAATGCTGACTTGGTTAGACTCATTATGTTCCTATAGAAAATCAAAATTCAAAGGCAGTTCAATAATAATGATAATTATTTATGGGAAAATGTAAAGTGTTTACTCCATTACAAGTATCTGTGTTCCACCAATCCATTTTACATATAGAGTGATGTTTTTTTTCCAAGCAAAGCATAAATAATAATCTATACTAATTATCTTGAGTTGCTTAAGATGCAAGTCTGAAGCTTTCAGAACAAATCATTCTTAGATACAAGCAAATTATAAGAAAAATGTTGCATTCCTGAATGAATAGGCAAATAAGATGCTATGATTAATTCCTCCAAACTTGTCATATCCTTCCAGACCAAAAGAGAATGTCTTTGGATTCAATACCTGCTGACATCATAAGCACTTCCAATTCCCAAGAAAACATGTGATGAAAATAATGAATAGGGATAGATAGGGAACTTATAGAAGGAAAAAAGGGATCCATCCTGGGATGAGATGGTAAGCAAAGCTTGATTTAAAGACTGGAAGGAAGAATTGAAGTTTTATTATCCCTCCCTTTTTCCCACTTCTTGTTCATCTAGTGCCATGCATGTTTAAGATATAATGCATCAATCATCAATTTAAATATGATGTTAATTAAAATATTATTTCAATACAAAGTGAGTATTTTCCCAATAAATGAAATAGCTGGTATATTTATAGGGCATATGAAGCTATATATATATATATATATATCAACAGCATGT
>NW_018165029.1:61503-63221 GCF_001263595.1 Phalaenopsis equestris | reverse complement strand
AAATGTTTTGCATTGTAACTAGCTATAGAAATCTAAAAAATTTAGTCAATCGAATCAATTGCATATGGAATGATACCGGCTGGTTTCTTCCATCTTGTCGATGACTGAAAATTCAATGGGCTACAATTCATTAGTTCTGTAATTAGCTAACACCTAAACTTTAAATTTTACAGTTATAACACCCAAGAATTTCATGTCACATCGAAAATACCACCATTGTAACTTAGAAAAAAAAAACAAATGAGTAATAATGTAACGAGCAACCAAGTACCTGACAATGCAATAATGATCATTGACGTAAACATGCCATGGTTAGTTATCATTACTTATAAGTAAATAAAAGCAAGTAGGAGTGCACTTATGGGCTTATATTGAGTAAATCATTTAATTTTTAATTAAATTCATGCTTACTGTATACATGTGCAGCTGCCCATATCAAGTTCTAAATTCTTTGAATATCATGACAATGAAAAAATTTCTTCGAACTCTTTGATAAGTGACAAAAATAAATTTTATGCTACAAACATGGAAATACAATCCTACTGGCCTCTCCTAAGCTTTTCTCCATATTAGATATGAATGTGAGATCCTGTAACTCAATATTAATTGCTTCAGCCAATTGTTCATAAAATCTTCGCCATGTAGTCTTTGAATCATATCCAGCCATAGCAACTGCAAAGGTAAACTAACCATTATTGCCATCCAAAGAAGTTTTGGATAATAATACATCTAAATATTTTGATTTTAGGTGGCAAGCATCAATTCTAATTAGATGTCGGCAACAAACTATAAAACCATCAATACAAGTGTTAAAGATCATAAAGAATCTCTTAAATGAATAGTCACAATCATCATGTGTATACAATATGTGTACCAAGATTCTTAATAATAAGTGTTTGGAACCCACTTGTAGTTGTCATCAACTACAACTATAATACATGCGGCTTCGTCTCATGATTGCCCCAGCTTCATATATGGTATATTTTTTATACCATCATATTTTTGTAAATTGATCCTTGGACTTCCAAAGCAACGTGTCTTGTTGGTTTTTTCCTTTTAAGTATCTAAGAATCCACTTCACCACCTTCCAATAATGTTTGTCTAGATTACTCATGTACCCTCTGACCACTCCCACCACAAGTGTAATATCTGGTATTGTACATATCATTGCATACATCAAACTTTCAATTGTTGAAGCATACAGAGTTCTTCTCATCTAATTTGCTCTATTTCAGACTTAGTTAATTATTCCTTAAATAGCTTAAAGTACATTCTCAACATCTTCTGCCTGAGAAAACTTCAAAGTATCTACACTCCAGTCATTTTATATTAACAAATCGAGGAGTTTTTTTGTTGGACCTAAATCCTTCATTTCAAACTCCATCAATATTTGCTCCTTTAAGTCTTTGATCTTCTTCATATCCGTTCCCGCAATTAGCATGTCATTCAAAAGTTAAAAAAAAAATATAACAATTATCAAATTCTTTAATAAAGCAACAAAATTTGCCTAACACTTTGTGTCCCAACTGTATGGCATAAACCTATCAAATCTCCTATACCACTTTCTTGGGATTTGCTTTAAACTATAAAGACTCTTCTTCAGTTTACAGACTAGCGAAATTTGATATCTCTGTGGTTGCATCATATACAATTCCTCTTCTAAGCCACCACCATCTAAGAAGTTTGTTTAATCCATCTGCTTCAGATGTAAATCTTTC
>NW_018165029.1:59517-61403 GCF_001263595.1 Phalaenopsis equestris | reverse complement strand
AAAGCATGTTTTTTAGTGTTTTTTCCGTGTTTTAAATTTTTTTTTTGATTAAAAATTTCTCAAATTATATTTTCTTCATTTTGAGTGTTTTTCAAACAATTAATTTTTTTAAATTACCAAATATATTTTGTTTCAAATAATAAAATAAGGAAAATAAAATAAAAAAAACGGAAGATTTTCAGACATACCACTCCACTTCATTCCTATGTATTTACATGCTTAACGCCTAACTTAAATTTTTACATGCATAATGGTGATAGTTTTGAAGTGATATGGAAGATTTGGGTAGTCTAAATGTAAAAAATCAGTTTAACTGTTAGATATGGAAGTACATAGGAATTGGGTGGTATATATGTAAATGAAAAATAAAAAATGAAAGTGAGCCCAAATGACCCATTAGCTTATTTGATTTATGTTTGTATGTTTCCATGAGTTTTATGATTATTGTTAATGTCAATTGCATTTATTTTTTTCTTTTTTTCTTTTGCATCTAGCACCACTGGAATTGCAAAACTCACCAAGGCTGCTCCAGGGGGATCCCTGAAGGCCGAGCAGATTGAAAAGAAGGAAACACCTCAAGAGCGGCTTAAAAGGATAATGAACAAACAACTGAATAAACAGAGTAAGAGATCTTAATCATCGTGCTACAATCCTTGTTCTCTTTTTGGAAGATTTACATACATACCATTCAATCATATGTATTTTACATATCTAACACGTAAACTTTACATATATGCCACCTTATGTATGCATGAAAATGTTTATTTCGCTTTTTAAATGTCAAATTAGTGGTATTTTTATGTGATATGAAAGATCCTGTTGGTATAAATGTAAAAAGTAAAGGTTAGGTGTTAGTTTGTAAATACATAGGAATCAGGTAGCTTGTATGTACATGCCACTTTCTTTTTTATGGAATTGATTTTTATATTAGTATACCCAAATGAATTTTAATAGTCAAGAAGGATTCTGCCGCTGAAATGGCAAAGAAGCGCGAGCAGGAACGACAAAGACTGGAAAAACTTGCTGAAACGAACAGATTAAGCCGCCACAGACGCCGTAGTCATAGCAGAAGCCGAAGCCGAAGTCGTTCCCCGGCAAGGTATTAATGTATCTTTGCTCGCGTGCAAAAAACATCACTTTAGTTTCATGGCCTGACCAGCTCAATTATTTGAAGTCTCTCCAATCTAATGTTTTGCTACAGAAGGCATCGTCGCAGCAGAAGCCATGGACGGAGCCGAAGCAGGAGCCCAAGGAGGCATTATTCTCGCTCTAGCTCTCGATCGCAATCGCCTTCTCATTCGCCCAGGTGAGGCGATAATTAATCATTTTAAAGGGCATTTACATACCATCCAATTCCTATGTATTTACTAATTTCTAAACTTTATACAGTTATACTATTTTAACTTTTAAGGAATGAAGTACACCTTTTCATGCATGCATAGGTTATGTGGCATAAAAATTAAAGTTTAGGTGTTAGATAGGGGTGTAAACAAATCAAGTCGAGCTCCAGCCGCCCTCGGCTTGAGCTTGAATTTGATTAATCTTATTGACTTCGAGCTCGAGGTCGTGCTTTCAAGTCTACGAGTTCCAGTTGGCTTGTTTATTATAAAAGGGGAAAATAATATTAATTTAAGATAGTTATTAAAAAAATGATAAAAGAATGAAGAATTAAGAGAGAAATAATAAGAAATGACTTAATATAAAATAGAAATATTATTCTTTAAACAATTTTAATACTTTAAAGATAAATTCTTCCAATTTAATATATTTTGAGTGTATTTTATATTATTATTTTTTTAAACGAGCCGACTCATGAGCTAATGAGTCGAGTCTGTGCTAGCTTGGCTTGTTAGCTCATCAAACTCAGTTCACGAGCCACTTTTCGA
>NW_018165029.1:30917-57176 GCF_001263595.1 Phalaenopsis equestris | reverse complement strand
TATATATATATATATGAGAGAAAGATTTACATGTATACCACTCATATATACAACCCCTAAACTTCAATATTTTCACTTCTTCAAAGTTAAAAAAGTCATATTTTTCATGTAATATGAAAGATTTGAGGGGCATAAATGTAAAAATTAGCATTTAGGCATTAGCAATGTAACCACAAAGAAAGATATCCCCATAAATAATCTATGAGTAATAAAGATAATTAATAAAAAAATTCATATAAAATAATCTATGCATTTACATACATAGCACACATTTTTTATGTATTTATATATTTCACACCTAAGCTTTCATATTTAGACACATACAAGTCAAATTTTTACCATCACATTAAAAAATAGTACATTTGCCACTTTTTAAACATAAAATGCACATTTTTTAAAACACCAAAATATTACATATGTAAATATGAGAGTTTAGATATGAAATATATAAATACACAAAAATTGTGTGATATGTATGTAAATTTCCCAAAATAATAACCATTAGGCAATATTAGCCATGTTCACCACTGAACCCTCTGAAGCTCTGTATAACTTCATCACCAATCTCCTCTTCTTCATCTTCTCACCTTTGCCACCATTACAGAACTTAAAAGAAAAGCTTCTTGCGACATAAATACTAAGGCGGTGTTTGGTAGCATACTACAATTTTCACGCGTTCCTTCTTTCACTTCTCTCGTTCCGTCGTCTTTAGGACGTGAATTTGTTGATTGCTAGACGGATTTATGCCGCAATCGCTCGCAATTTCTTCCGTTCCGGATGTATAGGAATCTAAGATGCAGCCAAGCACCGCCTTCGAATCACCAATAATCTCCACATGAACAAATCCCTCCCTTAAAATGATGAAACCGATTTGAATCTCTCACAACAATCTCTCTCTCTGTAATCCTCGAAATATACTTCGTGGCATTATGACAATCTCCACAGACTCTCAAATTCTTAAAAATATAAATCCTGCTCCCCTTCTCTGTGCTTATGATTCCAAAAACCATAGCCAATCTCTCACTATGAGAGCTTAAAATACTCTCCTTCTCATCATCTTCCACATCCTGCAACACAAAACTGTAATCTGGAACATAACCAATCTGCTTCATCTTCTCCATTAACCTCACCAACTCTCTGTAAATCTCTCCATACCGAGCATGAGACCGATCCCCTGTAAAAAAAATGCTAACTTTATTATCCACTTCAATGGAGCTCCACCCTGGTGTCTTCCACAGACCCCTTTCTTCTACCAGAGATCGAATTCGATCAACTCCCTGCCATTCCCCGTTCCTCGCGTATAAATTAGATAGCAACACGTAGTAGCCGACGTTCTCGGAATCGAATTCAAAGAGCCATTTTGATGCCAATCTCCCTAATTCAACATCTCCATGGATCCTACAGGCAGCCAGAAGTGCTCCCCAAACTCCTCCATCAGGCTTTAATGGCATCTTCTCTATCAGTTTATAGGCTTCATTCAGAAACCCAGCTCTGCCTAACAAATCCACCATACATGCATAATGCTTCACCATTGGCTCAATTCCATACCTCAACTTCATCAACTGAAAGCATTCTCGTCCCTCCTGAACTAGTCCTCCATGGCTGCAAGCTGAGAGCAGTGAAACGAAGGTGACATGGTCTGGTCTAACTCCTTCCTTCTCCATCTCTGAAAACAGCTCCAATGCCCTCTTGCCTTCCCCGTGCGACCCGTGCCCGGCAATCATGGCGTTCCAAGGACCGGAGCTGGTTGTTCTCGGCATCATGGCGAACAGCGCTGCCGCATCGGCCAAGCTACCACATTTCGCATACATGTCGACTAGACACGTGGCAACGAACAAGTCGGAATTCAGACATTGTTTGATGGTGTCCCCATGAATCTTCATCCCTTTTCGTAGAGCTCCGACATGCGAGCAGGCAGGGAGTACGCCTGCAAATGTTCCTTGAACTGGTTTCAGTTCTTCTTCCTCCCTTCCCATGCATTCATAGAGCTCAATGGCCTCATTGGCAAATCCATTCTGCGAATAACTCGCAATCAAAGTGTTCCATGAGATCACATCTCTTGTGCGCATTTGATCAAACATAACTTGTGAAGATTCAATTTTGTTCATCTTCCCATACATGTCGATAATCGCATTGCCGACAAATATGTCATCCTCATCCCATCCTCTGCGCACGAAAAAACCATGAATTGAGCGGCAATTCAGTTCGTGTCGGATCTGAGCGACTGCGGAAGCAAGACTAACCACTGTCAGAACATCAGGATTAAGTTTTTGGTTCTTCATCAAATCGAAGAACTCGAACGCAGCGGTTGAATCGCCGGATTGTTCGTAGGCGGCGATCATGGTGTTCCAAGTAACCAAATCTCTGCAATCCATTGAATCGAATACATGACGTGCGTAATTCAGACAATTAAGCTTGCTATACATATCAATCAAAGCATTTGACACAAAAATATCAGAATCCAAACCATGCTTTATGCTATAAATATGCAGAGCCATACCCATTAGCAAGTCATTGAGTGAAGCAGAAAGAGGAAGAATGGTTGAAACAGTAACTTTATCCATAAAAGCTCCCTCTTTTATCATCTGGTTAAGAACTTCAACTGCATCATCTTCCCTCCCATTCTGGCAGAGCACAGACAAGATAGCATTCCAGCAACCTGAATCTCTAAGCGGCATTTCATCAAACACCTTCTCTGCATGATCCACCGACCCAAACTTTGAATATTCACCGATCAAAGAAGAGGAGACGAACACATCGGTATCAAAACCCATTCTTTTTATCAAAGAATGCATCTTTTTGACATCTTCTAAGGATCTGCAGGATTTAAGGGCGACGGGGAAAGTGAAGGAATCGGGGCGAAGAGCGGGGAGGGAGAGGAGGCGGTGGAAGCAGAGAAAAGCTTCGGCGAGGAAGCCATGGCGGACGAAGGAGGAGATCATGGAGTTATAGGAGAAGATGTTGTGTTTGGGTACTGCGTTGAAGGTGAGAACGGCGGCGGAGATGTCGCCGAGACGAGAGTAGAGGTTGAGGAGATCGGTGGAGAGAAGAATGTCGGCTGACTGGCCGGAGATGAGGAGAAGAGCGTGGAGAATGCGAGATGAGCGGAGCGAGTTGCAGGAGAGGAGACGGCGGTGAAAGTTCATCTTGTGAAGTGGGCATTGTCGGAGATGGAGAGCGGGTTTGAAAAATTAGAATTATTTAAGAGTGAAGTGTTAAAATAGTCCCCATTATTTGCATATTAAAAAATAGTTCATATAAAAATATTTCACATATTACCTTCTTAGTTTCAAAATTTAATGCTCTATTTTATATCTCAAAATACAAGAAAGTATACATCATATTATACATGTAAATCATATAATGCGCAGGCGAGGGTATGTCGACCTCCTGGCACGAAAACGTGAGACACAAGGCAGGCACAGGTGTGCCACGGCCAGAGCACGGGTGCGCTCGGGCAAATCCCCACCTTGGTGCCCTAGACACGTATCAAAGGGTCTTGATAGACATCTTTCGACTATGGGATACCACACATGAATAAAACATAATCCCATAGGTTCGAATGACAGTCTCAAATGTGTGACATCAGAATCAATGCCAATGAACATCATTTAAAGCTTGCAAACAAGCTTGTTAAGAAGATTGATAAATAGTTTCATTTAAAGTTCATAAATAAGATTGATTTAATGCCTATGAATAAATTCAATTAAAGCTTAACCTAAGTTATTAAATAAGCACAATTAAAGCTTAATTTAAATTCATTTATATTAAATGAAATTATATTTTAATTTATAATCCATAAAACAACATAAAAGCTTATTTGTTAAGTTGTTCATTTAATTAATGTATTTTATACTTATTTTAGTTATTCATTTAAAAACTCATTTAAATTTTTTTTTGTAAGTTCAACACCTCATTTATAAGCTTGATAAAACTCATTTGATTAAGAAATATATAGCTCAACCACACTAATCATCTTGCTCCATAAGCCTTATTTAGTGAGAAAATAAATAACATGATAATACTATTTTTAAGTTGTTCAATAAATTTTATTTGGATGGAAATTGAGTACCTCGATAATGTACTCATTACTCTGCTTGATAATAACTCGATTATCATCAATATGAAACGAACAAGAATCAAACTCAACTTTGAACTAAACTTGAACAAAACACAATGAGGAAGAAATAGTTCATCTTTGAGTAGATGTTGAGCCAAGCCAAACATTCTGAGAGGAATCCAATGAGGAAGAAATAGTTCATCTTTGTGTGTGTAGAGAGAGAGAGAGAAGGCTATCATTATCATTCTAATTTAAGGAAAAAATATCACCTTTTGCTCATGGTTGTGAAATAATGGAGGAGACATGGAAACCATTTGCCTTCTGCTCATGGCTCATTTGATGATGATTTATCTGCTTTGTTTTTTTTAACATTATGACATATAAAATCTTATATTGTGCAGGAAACTTTACCATGACTTTGCTATCATGGATACCATACTTGCAAAGAAATTCATTCAATGCAAGGGAGGATAAAAATCACTTTTTTACTCATTTGATGATGATTTATCTGCTTTGTTTTTTTTTAACATTATGACATAAAATCTGATTTTGTGCATGAAACTTTACCATGACTTTGCTATCATGGATAACATACTTGCAAAGAAATTCATTCAATCCAAGGGAGGATAAAAATCACTTTTTTTTATATAAAAAATACAGTAGTAATATTCAATTAAATCAAAACATGAATGGGAAGATGAGGAGTTCAAATGTCATTTGAGGGGCAAGAATCTCAACCCGGACGATGAACATGGATTTTGGCTAGACCAAACATGCGGATCAGGAGAACATGGAACGACCATTGTGGGATCGTTTCATAATTTTTCTTCATAATCCGTGTGCGCACACCGGCAAACTTGCCGTGGAATGCTGACTTGGTTAGACTCATTATGTTCCTATAGAAAATCAAAATTCAAAGGCAGTTCAATAATAATGATAATTATTCATGGGAAAATGTAAAGTGTTTACTCCATTACAAGTATCTGTGTTCCACCAATCCATTTTACATATAGAGTGATGTTTTTTTTCCAAGCAAAGCGTAAATAATAATCTATACTAATTATCTTGAGTTGCTTAAGATGCAAGTCTGAAGCTTTCAGAACAAATCATTCTTAGATACAAGCAAATTATAAGAAAAATGTTGCATTCCTGAATGAATAGGCAAATAAGATGCTATGATTAATTCCTCCAAACTTGTCATATCCTTCCAGACCAAAAGAGAATGTCTTTGGATTCAATACCTGCTGACATCATAAGCACTTCCAATTCCCAAGAAAACATGTGATGAAAATAATGAATAGGGATAGATAGGGAACTTATAGAAGGAAAAAAGGGATCCATCCTGGGATGAGATGGTAACCAAAGCTTGATTTAAAGACTGGAAGGAAGAATTGAAGTTTTATTATCCCTCCCTTTTTCCCACTTCTTGTTCATCTAGTGCCATGCATGTTTAAGATATAATGCATCAATCATCAATTTAAATATGATGTTAATTAAAATATTATTTCAATACAAAGTGAGTATTTTCCCAATAAATGAAATAGCTGGTATATTTATAGGGCATATGAAGCTATATATATATATATATATATGACAACAGCATGTGTCTATCCACTCCATATGTGCTAATTCGAGCCAAATGGAATTGAACCTGGGATCGAGGGGACTTACGCCGAAGCTGCCAACCAACAAGTCATCAATTGCGAACTTTCTATATATATATATTCATGCATAACTAGATAGAGAGAGGGAGAGAGAGGGAAACCCAAACAGAAAAAATTGAACCAAATTGCCGGGCCATCCAATGTAAGGAGAGTCCACACATAATTTCTTAAAGAAACCAAGCTAGCCATATCATCATCTTGAAATACATAGCAAACATAACATATAGTTAGCAATGCATATAAAAAAAAATAAATAAATAAATAAAAAATCATATATATATATAAAACAATGTAAAGGAAAACCTGATCTTATTCCTCAAAATATATTTATTTTGTTTGTTCATAGATTTAACATGCACTTCTACACACCATATTCTACATTATTTTATGTATAAATCAAAACACATGCTTGCAAAAATGCACAAGTTTTTTGAGGTAAAATCCAAGATCGTGAATTGGCATGCTTGCTTAAGCAGTTCTCCAAGGAATCCACAAAGAAGACATTGCAGGTTACACCTTAGTGATCTTATGAAATCAACTTCATATTGCAACAAATTCCTCCAAAGTATGAAATGTTTTGCATTGTAACTAGCTATAGAAATCTAAAAAATTTAGTCAATCGAATCAATTGCATATGGAATGATACCGGCTGGTTTCTTCCATCTTGTCGATGACTGAAAATTCAATGGGCTACAATTCATTAGTTCTGTAATTAGCTAACACCTAAACTTTAAATTTTACAGTTATAACACCCAAGAATTTCATGTCACATCGAAAATACCACCATTGTAACTTAGAAAAAAAAAACAAATGAGTAATAATGTAACGAGCAACCAAGTACCTGACAATGCAATAATGATCATTGACGTAAACATGCCATGGTTAGTTATCATTACTTATAAGTAAATAAAAGCAAGTAGGAGTGCACTTATGGGCTTATATTGAGTAAATCATTTAATTTTTAATTAAATTCATGCTTACTGTATACATGTGCAGCTGCCCATATCAAGTTCTAAATTCTTTGAATATCATGACAATGAAAAAATTTCTTCGAACTCTTTGATAAGTGACAAAAATAAATTTTATGCTACAAACATGGAAATACAATCCTACTGGCCTCTCCTAAGCTTTTCTCCATATTAGATATGAATGTGAGATCCTGTAACTCAATATTAATTGCTTCAGCCAATTGTTCATAAAATCTTCGCCATGTAGTCTTTGAATCATATCCAGCCATAGCAACTGCAAAGGTAAACTAACCATTATTGCCATCCAAAGAAGTTTTGGATAATAATACATCTAAATATTTTGATTTTAGGTGGCAAGCATCAATTCTAATTAGATGTCGGCAACAAACTATAAAACCATCAATACAAGTGTTAAAGATCATAAAGAATCTCTTAAATGAATAGTCACAATCATCATGTGTATACAATATGTGTACCAAGATTCTTAATAATAAGTGTTTGGAACCCACTTGTGTTGTCATCAACTACAACTATAATACATGCGGCTTCGTCTCATGATTGCCCCAGCTTCATATATGGTATATTTTTTATACCATCATATTTTTGTAAATTGATCCTTGGACTTCCAAAGCAACGTGTCTTGTTGGTTTTTTCCTTTTAAGTATCTAAGAATCCACTTCACCACCTTCCAATAATGTTTGTCTAGATTACTCATGTACCCTCTGACCACTCCCACCACAAGTGTAATATCTGGTATTGTACATATCATTGCATACATCAAACTTTCAATTGTTGAAGCATACAGAGTTCTTCTCATCTAATTTGCTCTATTTCAGACTTAGTTAATTATTCCTTAAATAGCTTAAAGTACATTCTCAACATATTCTGCCTGAGAAAACTTCAAAGTATCTACACTCCAGTCCTTTTATATTATCAAATCGAGGAGTTTTTTTGTTGGACCTAAATCCTTCATTTCAAACTCCATCAATATTTGCTCCTTTAAGTCTTTGATCTTCTTCATATCCGTTCCCGCAATTAGCATGTCATTCAAAAGTTAAAAAAAAATATAACAATTATCAAATTCTTTAATAAAGCAACAAAATTTGCCTAACACTTTGTGTCCCAACTGTATGGCATAAACCTATCAAATCTCCTATACCACTTTCTTGGGATTTGCTTTAAACTATAAAGACTCTTCTTCAGTTTACAGACTAGTGAAATTTGATATCTCCGTGGTTGCATCATATGCAATTCCTCTTCTAAGCCACCACCATCTAAGAAGTTTGTTTAATCCATCTGCTTCAGATGTAAATCTTTCGTTGCTACATAGCTCAATACAACTCTAATAATTTTGATCTTAACTACAACAACACAACAACAACAGCAAAGCCTTAATCCCACTACGTGGGGTTGGCTACATGAATTCTTTTTCTCCATTGTGTCCTATTTAGTGTCATATTTTCATTTAGTTCTAGTAAATTAAGATCATTTTTAATACAATAAGCCCAAGTCTTCCTAGGTCTACCTCTGCCTTTCTTAACACAAGTCGAATCTAAAACATCTACTCTCCTAATCGGATCATCAGATGGTCGACGTTTAAATTTTGATCTTCACCATAGGAGAAAATATATCTGTGTAGTTTACTCCATTTTGTTGAAATCCTCCAAAATAAGCCTCATCTTGTAACGCTTGCAACTATCCAACTCTTCTTTCATCCAGTAAATCCACTTGTTGGGCAATGTCTTTTTGTTATATGATAATTCTGTCAAATATCATGTATGATTTGATATTAATGGCATCATCATAACACTTTGGCTCACCGCTATCAATTAACAATAAATAATACAAGGAAAGAGAATATATCTTTATCGGTTGTGTGATTCTATTAAACCTTCTAACTTTCATAGCAGGTATTTGAGGAATTTTTTGTGCTTCATCATATTGAGCACCTTTACCATCATTATCTTTTATCTCAATATACTTGGAGGGTTCTTCAAAAGTAACTGATGGACAATCCCGAGTCATATTTATCTCCTTGTATATTTTCATTTCATTAAAAATAATATCTCTGCTATCAATGAATTTATGATTTTAATAATCCAAAATTTTATACCCAAATTCAGCCAAGTTATTCCCAATGAAAGTGCACTTGACAGACTTTAGCTGAAGCTTACTCCCGGATTTTGGATCAACATAAACATATGATGAACAACCAAATACTTTCTAGAGAGATAAATTTACCTCTTTATTATTTCAAACTTTTTCAGGTAATCCTTCATTTAAAAATACTGACGGACCACAATTAATCAAATAAACTATAGTGTTCACTACTTCTGCTCAAAACTGTTTTGGCAAGCCTGTATGCAATCTCATGCTCCTAGCACTCCCTGTGATGATTTTATTCATGCGTTCTGCAGCACCATTCTTCTATAGTGTCTTTGAAATGGTGAACTAATACTTCATTCCTCTTAAAGCGCAATAACTCATAAACATTTAACCACGATACTTTTCATCATTATCTGATATGAGACGCTTCAACTTCATGTCTTTCTCATTCTCAACCATGACTTTCCACTTCTTAAACACTTCAAATATATCAAATTTATGTTTAAAGAAGTACACACATACCTTTACGATGTGATCATTAATGAAAGTGACAAAGTATTGAATCAACAATTAGAATAGGACCTCATATATCAATTTGCGCTAACTTCAACTTAATTGACTTCATCTTTGATCCACTTTATAGAACACAATATTTGTTTTCTTGTTATGAACACAATCTTCACAAAAATCTATATCTACAGATTTCAAATTAAAAAGTTTATTCGTAGAAAAGAGGGACTTCATATATTTCAAATGCATATGGCCAAACAAGTGGTTCCATAGACCTACATCACTTTTTGTTCCATCCATACTAATTGAATCAGTTGTCTCATCGATCAAATAAAAAGGTGCTCTCCATGTTATCTTGAGCACCATCATTACCACTTTAGCCAACTTCAATAAATGTGAAACTAGTCGCATACCTATCATGCGAGCTGACTCATAGCAATTAAATTTCTCTTCAAACATGAAACATATCTAATTTCATTGAGCTTCCAAGTTGAATCATTTGACAACTAGATACCAACATTATCATTTTCAATTATATTACAGGGCTCAATATCTCCCAAATACACATTTCTTAGATCACTTTAGGTGTAGTTTTTAAACACCTCTTTCTTAAAGCATGCATGCAAATAGGTTCTTGAATCCATTATGCATGATTTAGTATTAAATAAGGACAAAACAAAGGGGTCATCTTGGATTTCATACGTGGACATACTTTTAAAAGCTTTCTACCTAGACCTCCACCACCAACCTTCTTTGAAGCTTTGCAATCCTTCTTAAAGTTGCATTTCTTTTTGCAGTTCCAACAATCACCTATAACATTTCCTCTTTCTAACTTGACATTTCCTCCACTAGACTTGAATCTTTCTTCGTTTGTATTTCTATCAAGATTCATTCCTCTATTTTCAACTTTCATAGCAAAAATTAAAATTTCACAGCTCGCCTTCTTACAAACTTTTCATTCAACATTAACTCCACCATATCATCAAAATTTAACTTCATATTAATTGTATAGTTAATCACCGCAGTAACTAGTCCATCCATCTATTTGGCCATGACAATAGGATTAATAGTACCCTGACATTGTCATTGAACTTGAAGCCAACATAATGCAATTAATTAGTCATAATATTAATATTATTCAAGTGCCCAGCCACTGGACCATCCACCATCCTCATATTGAATAATTCTCTCAATCAAAAAACTTTATTAGAAATCGAGGAATGCTCATACATCATCGTTAAGGTGGCCATGAGATCATCTGCAGTCTTCTCATTCACATTGTTGAAAGCAATAAATAAAGAAAGTGAAAGTTTGATCAAACTTAGTATTGTTCAATCAAGCAATTTGTATTCTTACAGAGTTATTTATTACAACTTCTTGGCGATTCTTTCCAGTGGCAAATAGAATTTCTTTTGATTCAATAAATCTTCATTTATATTTTTCAAAAAGAAAATTCGAACTGTTGATCTTTTCCACCTTGTGCCCTCGCTTGAATCAAAGAACTACAAAAAAAAACCTGCTCTGATATCACTTGTTAAGAAAAATATACAAAAATCTTGAACACCAATTCAAGAGATCTAAAACAAAATTTAGAACAGAAGCACTTCGCTCCTCTCTCCTTCACACAAAATCCTTCCTTCAACACACGAGCACTTCACGCTTTTTTCTCACAGCAAAAGATGAAATATAAAGTCCTAAAATGCAGAATTTTAGTTACATCTCTAGGTGTTGGTTTTCCAGGTGCACTGTTCTAGGGAACATTTCGGGTGCGGCAACGCCACCCCTGAGCATTGAGTTTTTGGCACACTGTTCTTGGGCATCTAAGCGCCTCCACTAGTGCTGGGTTCCTATAACCAGGCATCGCCTAGGGGTTGGCCACCCCCCTTAGCCCAATCAGGCCCCACATATAACACGGGATTTACTAAATCCAGATTTATAGGATTAATTAAATCCTGCTATTCCATCTATTGCCAGACAGCCCCAAAAGATGCAAGCATAGTAAAGCTGGAAACATTGGAGTAACCATCTAAAAGTTCTATGGCGTATACCATAACTTTAAAGGACCTCCATAATCTAAGCCAGCGCTTTAAAACTTTTCAAGAATAAAAGACTAGTTAGCAAAATTCTAAATACATTATTAGGACAGGAATCCATATATAGATCTCATTGAATGTTCCATAACAGAAGGATTTTGTTATCATGTAATCATCTCCATAATCAGATTCTTAGATAACAGAAAAAAAAAATCATAAACAATAGAACATTTTTTCATAAATCCATTGATGTTTGAAGGAAATTGTGCCAAATCACCAACCTTGTTAGGTGACTAAAACTGACAAAATGATATACCCAACATCAAATTTGATTTCTCTCTAGAAACAGCAACTAGATGTTGAAAAAATGATAAAGAATATATCACATGTCTCAAACCTGTTCATCAAGAGATCACGCTCGCCCTGCACTCCATCACCTATGCCATTCCACATGCTTTGCATTAAGGTGATCAAAACCCATATCTTGGTTTGCCAATTCAGCAAAGGATGTAGCTTCAACTGTGTTCATTTGGAGACAAACACACCTTGCCCCTTAAACTGATGTAAAGGGAAGCAATATGTTCGCGTTACATAGCTCTTAGGACCAGTTCTTTTTCATATAGCAAATTTAGAAGGCTCAAAGTTGCTTCTAAGGACATTGGTCAATGGATAAGGAAAACTCATAAAGCCAACCAAAGCAATTAGGACAAGGCTTGATGGTGATGATGATTTTAATCTATATAAAAGAATACTTAAACGGCCAGCTGATTACTAAAATCAAGATAAGTCCTTCCAATAAGCGAAACAAACCTATCTTGGAACTGCAGCAGAGGACATTTCTCTATTAAATTACATCCATCATAAGCTTCTTTAAGAAACACAGTACTCCAAGCCCCCTTATTCGTAATGTAGAAAATTCCATGATTCTTAACCAAGCAAAGTAGCAGCTTACAGGGAAGCTGGTATTCATTATGGAATGCATCTAGCTTATTTGAAGTTAGCATTTTCTCCATCGTCAAGCTCAGGAGCTCATGAAGCACCGCAACAGCCCGTTTCCTGGCTTGCGGCGTGGCTGGTTGGATCCTCCTGGCACTCAGATATGGTGAAGGAAATGCCATTTTCTGCCATTTCTGAACTTCCTCGAGATAATGCGCATTCGGTCTAAACCCAGACGCATAACTTATCTTAAACGCATGAGGTCCCGGAAAATTACCATCTTTTCCAACTACCTTCCTAGATCCTACTTCCAACCTTCCAAGATCCAAGCTTTCTTCCCGGACGGTGACGGCTAATGAAGAATCCCAGCTCTCAAGGTTGAGATACTCCGAACCGTTCACAGATTTTACGGAAAAGTAATTCGGGTATTTGGGAATCAGGCATTCTCTAAAATTTTTCGGCAAACCCAGCTCGGACTGGATCAATTCGATCTTCCGTAAAGGAACCCGGCAATCGATGGACATCATGAGAAGCTTACGAAGGTGGCGGACCAAGATGGGTTCCATCAATTGCTGGGCTCGAGCTTCATCGGAGGAGATGCGTTCCGCCTTATCAGTGAGGCGTACCGAGATGGGGGAGCCTGAGGCCCCGCCGCCTGATACTTTAAAAATGGCGGGGTGCTTCTCGATAAGGGAGACAAAGTTCCATTTTTTTACGAAGCCGACCTCTTTCTCAAGGTCGCGGAGGAGGAAGGAACGCGATTTCTGGGCGCCGATGATGGAACGGAGGCGGAGGAGGAGAGCGGGCTTCTTACGGAGGTCCATCACCTTGTCGAGCTCGGGAACGCGGTGATAGATTTTCTTCTTCGGGCGGCGGCCGACGCCATTGGAGTAGAAGATGGGGGCGGTGGAGGAGAGGCATGAGGGAAGAGTTTTGGGGGAAAGGAAATGGGACTTCAGGAGCATCGAGCATGGAGTCGGATTAAAAAAAAAATGAAATTTGATTGAGAGGAACTGCGCAACCCTTGTGCAACCCTATCCAATATCCATTAGGTTAACTCTAGGTGAAGAATAAGGTTGACAATGAAGTGTAGGTGAAGATCCTCCCATTAGCAACAGATGAAGAGTGATTGCATTTCAGGAATATAAAAAATCTGTTTTTAGACTCAGTAAACTCTAAATAGCATTTTGGGATGTAGTAGTTTTATTTTATTAATGTTTTCTTACTTTTCTCTCATTTTTTTTAAAGCTTAAAGGTGTATGTAAGTTCTTTAGAGCTTCTCATAAATACTAATTACTTTCTTGTCATTTTGTTGTGGAAGGTGAATTCAAAACATTATAGCTCGAAAGGCATTAGAGTTCGTAAAATTTATTGTGAATGCAACTTACAATGCAAAATATTTACTACTTATAAAGGTGAGAATCAAAAGAAGCTTTTATAGAGGTCTTAGAAATTGCTTAGAACAATATTACAATTATTTCAGATGGATTGTTGAAATAGACGATAGATTATTTGATCAAAGTATGTTTAAAAAGAATAGTTTGAAGATGTGAAGAAGAAAAATTATGATGACTTGAAGTTCCTGATTAAAATCTCAACTGCACAACAATTTGTTTTCGTTGCTATGATTTTCTTAATATTTGTGTGCTTTTGGTTTTGATGAATATATTGTATTATTGTACAACATGAATGCACCTACACAAATCTAGAGGAGTGATTGGAGACATAAAGAACATGAATTATTAGCCGTACAATTGGTCGGTCTCATAAGACGCCCGAATGAAGTGAACAAATGACCCAATAAATACCGCATGGTCGCATCAACATCTTCTATTCAGTAACTACCTTAATGAAAATCAGCAGTCGTCCAGGATGAGGTTCTTTAGTATAGACACATAGACTGAAGGTAGGTTTTTTGTTAGATTACGGTGATTCAGCTATTGCCCGATGTAACAATCCTATCGAAGGACGATTCGTCTTCACATTTGGAAGGGGTGATTGAAGATCATCAAGTCGACAGAAGGATGTTTGGCCGATTGAATGAATCATGGCAAATTGAAAGATTTCCAAGCAACCAAATTGGGCATTTACGAATGTAAAACAATGTTAAAGGCAGCTACATAAATATAGTTATGGTAACAATGATTATGGGGTCATAATAAATGTTATTCAGTTACAAATGTGTAAATGTAATGACTCATTAATTATAATAACGTCCTCTTTTAAAATGAGGACAACCAGGTAATTTACCGGATTCTACATATGAACTATAAATAAGATAATCATTTTCAAGAAAATGAACTCCGAACACAATTCTTACTAAAATTATAAAGAATGTTTAAACCAAATTTTCTTTCATCTTGCATCTGATTAACGGTCTACTCCTTTGATGTGATCCATAGGACAATTTATGATCTAACATCCTAAAAAGTGCATTGAGTGTGAAATCATGCTTTCTATAAGACAAAGAGCACGTAAGGGTGAAGGAATACATTAAGGGGAAACCTTTGATGTGGAGTCAGTTCGAGAATTTTTACAACAACAAATCCAGGGTCTCCATGACTGGATGATCGGACAAATTGCAGAGCTGGCTTGAGTAGTGCTCGAGAGAAGGACACAACCTCTCCCACAACTTGATCCATTGTCACCCGAGCCTCAAAGCTAAAAGGCGGCCCAACCCGCTGAGCAAGTGGAGGAGTCACAATACCAGGATAATGTCAAATCCGTGCAAAGGGGAGAACCACAACCAGCAGTGATAGAATTCTATCATCAAATGGACAATGCGTTCGCTATATAGTGGAATCTAAGCCACCATAGTACTTTAAGGTTCCTACCTAGGAACCATATAAAGGTCGAAGCGAACCTGATGGTCATATTGCATCCTTTGAGTCGAAAATCTACCTTCTAAAGATTTTTGACGCAATAAAATGTCAGTTGTTCAATACTACACTGAGAGATTTCACACTCAGGTGGTTCAATGAGCTTCCCATATGAATTATTAATTCCTTCAGAGACTTTAAAAAGTTATTTTTGACACAGTTTGCTAGCGCTCCAAAACTAAGAAAAGATTCAGATTCTTTGTGGTATATAAAACAGGACCAAACAAGGGCCTACGAGTATATGTTACAAGGTTCCAGAAGGAGATGCTCAATGTTTGGAACTTGGAGCCGACAATCAACGAGGCGGCCTTGGCACAAGAACTAAAGAGTCCACAGTTCCGATATTTTTGGGGTTTACAAAAGCCCGAAAACATTGACCGGTAGAAGATCATCAATTCGAGCTAAGGATATTTGGTCGGCCAAATGAATCATGGTCGATCGAACAAATTCCAAGCAAACGAATTTGGAAGTTACGAATGTAAAATAGTGTTACAGAAATATAATAACACTAGCAACAGTCATGGGGTCAGAATAAATGTTATTCATCTACAAATGTGTAAATGTAATAGCTCAATAATTATAGTAACATCCTCTTTTTAAATGGAGACAACCATATAATTTACCACATCCTACCTATAAACCATAAATAGGATGATCATTTCCAAGAAAAAGACTCCCAATGTAATTCTAACTAAAAATACAAAGTGTGTTTAAATCATATTTTCTATCTTCTTTCATACGATTAACACTTTATTCCTTAGCCGTGATTCACGGGACAATTTAAGATCCAACAATTATGAAATACGAATGATGTAATCTAAAGTTCATCGATAATGTATCCCATGTGGTTTAGCATATTTATATACTTTTTTTGCATATATTGTGACATATTTAAGATTTAATCTGAATATCCACTGTTTTAATGTAGTGTTTCTCTCTTATGAAATATGAATGAATAACAAACAAGTCAAATTTAAATTTATAATTATAAAATATAGGAGCATTTCATTCAAAAATTTATGTCAACAATTGCAAGGCCAGCCTTTGTTTGAGCTTTTTTGGGGGGGAATGATGGATATGCTTCACTACAATAATGATATGACATTGTTGTAGATTATCTTTAATCAAATCAACATCATTTAAAAACCTTATAAATATTTCGTACCAACTTGTTCGATTCATTTATGTTCGTGAACAACAAAGTTTTTTATTTTTTTTTAAACCCGGAGTCGCCAGCTTGTTCGATCGTATTACAATTCTCTTTTTCTAATAGTCGTCTTTTTTTGGATCATTAAAAAGGATTTGGAGAAGAGAAAGATTGGAAAGAAAGAAAATAAGATGAAATTGGACAAAGTGGCATAATAATTTAAATTCATATCTATTTAAAAATTTTTACCTCTAAAATTACCTCATCTAAATAGTCATGCGACTTTTTTTGGCACTAGCGGTGTAAGTAAGGCA
This sequence comes from Phalaenopsis equestris, assembly GCF_001263595.1. NCBI lineage: Eukaryota > Viridiplantae > Streptophyta > Magnoliopsida > Asparagales > Orchidaceae > Phalaenopsis > Phalaenopsis equestris. The sequence goes on along the minus strand of NW_018165029.1, from coordinate 40,559 downwards.
GACTCGTGATCTGACTCGAGCTCGACTTGATAAATGGCTCATGAGCTGAGCTCGATGAACTAATAAGCTAAGCTCAAGCTAATCCTGACTTAAACTCAAGAGGTTGCTCGTTTAAGAAAATTATAATCTAAATATATTTAAAATATATTAAATATAAAAAGTTTTATCTTTAAAGCAATAAAAAATATTTTTAAAATATATAATAAAAATAACAATTCATTAGCCGGCTCAAACAAAATAATGAAGCCATATTATTGATTCTTATTCGTCAAAATTTACCGTGCGCTGTTTGGGGACCGCAGCAAATCCTGTTAACTCGAAAGCAATGCCGCACGACAAAACAGACGCTGCAGTGTCGCTTTCACGTGAATCCCAGAATCGAACCGGTTTAGATACGCCGAAAGTTCATCCGGTCGGCCTAGCTGGACCGGACGGCTTCGAAATTAGCAAACGGGCAGCAACCCATCATCATGGGCCCCACCGCGGATCACGTTAAAGCTAAGCGGTCCCCACGTCCTCGTTCCACGAACCGACCTAAAAAAGCGAAGCGGCGGTCTAGTCCGACCGCCGAATAAATCTGATGCACCGAGGACCATCGGAGGACGAAGCACCGGAGCATTCGTCCAGTGAATCTATGGAGATCAGATGTGCACGTGGCGTTATGATGTGGATTTATTTGTTGAGCCGTGGGAACATCGTAACGCGGTTCCTATGAAGACTGCAGTATCAGAGCCGCTGAGCGGGCCCCGCCGCCGGAATCAGGCGGAAGTATTATCCACCATTGATTTCCCCCTTGTTTTTTTATTATTTATTTAATGTTCTGTCAAAAAAAAACTTTTTTTTTTTGCGAACAGCTCGTGTTCGGTTCGTTAATTTCGTTCGATAAGTTGATGAGCCGAACATGATTAAATTTGTAAACGAGCCAAACACGAACACACTACTCATCAAGTTTTTTGGCTCGATATACTACTCATCGTGTGTGTGTGTTTCGGCTTATTTTGTCTCGAAATACTTCTCATCAAGTTTATATATATATATATATATATTAAGTTGTATTTAAAAAAAATCTAATTGACTACAAGACTACACAAATTTATAATCAATTAAAATATGGATTGACAAAATAGAATAAAAATTATTAAATTAGATTCAGATGATGTTTTAATATAAGTAATAATTTTTAAATTTTGTTCAAACATTTATTGTCTTATGACTACATGATTATGATTGTTAAAAGTATTATTTGTTCGTGAACAGCTTGTGTTTGGCTCATTTACACCCCTATTATGGACTGAATTAGAGAATATTCAGAAAAAAAAAATTATCTTAAATGAAGAAATAAATAAATAAATAAATAAATAAATATGGAGGCTTTTACACTCATAGTTCGGCTCGTTTACACCCCTATTATGGACTGAATTAGAGAATATTAAAAAAAAAAAAATCTTAAATGAAGAAATAAATAAATAAATATTGAGGCTTTTACACCCATAACAAGAAAAAAAATGGATAGAAGATGATAATGAAGTAGAAATTACTTAACTTCCCTCATTTATGGACGTAGGAGGACACATACAAAATTATATTTATGCCTTTACCTTAATTGGATAGTGAATGTTATTTTAGTATTTTATAAATACGAGTTCAATGAACTCGCTGACAAGTACTTTCAAGTAGGAATAATCTCCCGATTGGTATCTTTTTGGCTAGGCTGACTGATTGAGCCGATGATATTGTTATTTGGGGAATAATGAGTCGAAGGATGAAGAGGTCGATCGTGTTCGTTCGGACGGTTCAAGTAGGAATAATCTCCCGATTGGTATCTTTTTAGCTAGGCTGACTGATTGAGCCGATGAGATTGCTATTTCAGGAATAATTAGTCGAAGGATGAAGAGGTCGATCATGTTAGTTCAGACAAGTTTCTTTATCTTAGTATGGGTGGATAATAACCGGTTTGTCGGTTCATCTACCCGTTATGTTTTATCTTTAGTGAACTGTCATATTCTCGTAGGATTCGTGCTTATAGATTTTTGGTATAAATCATATACCTTTGATCTTATGTATGGGTGGATAATAACCGGTTTGTCGGTTCATCTGCCCGTTATTGTTTTATCTTTAGTGAACTGTCATATTCTTGTACGATTCGTGCTTATACATTTTTGGTATAAATCATATTCCTTTGATCTTGAATTAATGATTTAAATTCTATAGAAAATAATTATGCAAATACAAGTAGAAATATGGTATGCAAGCAAATATTTTAAAAAAATATCTTAAGACGAAAATGCCCTTTCATTTTTAATTCCTATATATTATTTATAAAGGTATTTTCGTCATTTAAAATTGTGCCCGGCATTTACCCGCCATACCTTTAGTTAAAAACGTGCCGCCAGACTCAGGTCGCAAAAGCGAGGGGAACACTCCCTGTCAGGTCGAAAATGGCGGAATTAGGGTTAGGGTTAGGGTCAGGGGAAGAGGAGGAATCGAAGGGGGATGAACGAACGGCGAGAAGAGGAAAGCTCACCTCGAGGTGGGGTATCCGTCGTCATCATCGTCGCCTTCGGAGAGCTCGAGAAGGCGGCAACGATGAATCCGCCTATTACTCCTCCGGCCATTCTTCAGTCGGCGACGATAGCTACCATGAAGGTTCTTACTGGTTTGCATCTGCACCGGGAAGCTTTGGAGGCCGATTCTCCTTTGGATCGGAGCTATCCGCTCTCTCTCCGAGCCCACAATCCTCCTTCACGGTTTTTCTCCATTTCTCTTCCTCCCAGTCCAGATTTTATGATAGTTTTCTGCTTTCGGAACTTGAAATTTGTTCATAATGTGCTAAATTTGTCTCAAAATTTTGCCCTGAATGCGATAGATTTGTTAAGAGAGAGATGAGATAGTTTTCCTTAGGTTTTTCTCCATCTTCTCTTCTTTCCCAATCTCGGCTCTCTGCTAGTTTTCTGCTTCAGGAACTTGAAATTTCTTCATAATGTGCTAATTTTGTTTCAAAATTCTGCTCTATATGCTATAAATTTCTTAAGGCACAGATGATATAATTATGTTTTATCCTTTGGACTAATTTGTGGGCAGAAATGAAATCATTAGAATAAATTTTTTTAATTACATATCATCAAACTATGAATCCAATAAATGTGGTTGTTTTTAATCATACTTTCGATCTTCTGCCCTCACTTTTCCCTATCAAGCAGGGGCCGCAGATAAAGAGAGGTTATGTTTTGTTTCAGAAACTATTTCTTTCTTCCTTAAATTCTTTTGCATTTAATGTAAAAAACTACCAACTTTTTTTATATTTATTTATATAGCATCATGATTGCATCAACAAATATAAAGATTAAAATGTTAATTATTCGTATAAATTTTTTTCTTAATAATTTTTTGTGGATGCAATGGAGCTCATCTGCCCATACCTTTCTTTGGAGAAAACACACTAGGCTTTGCTACACCGAGCCTTTTTCGTTTTATTTTTTTTGTGCTTTTACATTCATACCACTCAATTTCTATATTTACACAGCTAACACCTTTTACTTTTACATTTATACCAACCAAATGTTTAAAAATACCACCATGGCAACTTATATGTAAAAACTGAAGTTTAGCTGTTAGATATGTAAATACATAAGATTTAAGTGGTACGTATGTAAATTCTCCATTTTTTAAAAATTTTTCACTGTTGACTTTAAGATTGTTAAATCATATATGAGTTGTGTTTCAGAATTTGGCCGGGTGTGAGCCGTCGTTTCTTCCTTGCCAGAACCCTGAGCCAGAGACAAGGGCATCTTCAACTAAAAGCTGTGAACTTTCTACACCAAAAGGCTGATATTTTTTCACTTTATTTCTACTGTTGCAGTCATCTCTGTTCTTCTCCAAGACTAATGACTTTTATTTTGGTTTTTTGCATATATACCACTCAATTCCTATGTATATGATATCTAACAGCAACAAAGTAGTAATTTTAATGTTTTTATATTTGACTTTTGAGTGGCATTACTGTAAAAAGGCAAACTTTAAGCGTTAGATACGTAAAGACATAGGAATGGAGTGGTATGTGCAAATGCCCCTCCTTTTTCTTTGGTTTTTACAGATCGAGGACTGGATGTAGTGATAGATGAAGAGCTGGAACAGGAGGAAAGAACCATAGATCCTCCAACTAACACCACTGTGTCTCACAGTCTCAGAGGTTAGAGACGACCTTAAACTTCTGGAAGCTTTTTCAACTTCTGTTAATAATTTTAACATTCATCTTGTCGAAGATTGCCAGAACCAAAGGGTTACTTTCGAATCCTTTTCTTCTCCGAGCGAACCTCGAAGATGGCGGCCAGGCTCACTCGATCTGAACGGCTATGGAACAAACGCCGGAGCTTCTTCATCGCTCCATCCCTTCACCTGCAGTGCCTATTACACAAAGAATAGTTGCGCTCCATCAATTCAGAGCAGATCCAACATGTTGCCGAGTCCCGGAACGCCGAATTACTTCCACGTTAATGGCGGAATCAGTTCTTGTCAGAAAGGATGGAGCTCCGAACGGGTTCCGTTGCCGGCGAGTCGCGTGCAGAGATACGGCGGCGGCTTCGCTCCATTGTTCCCTTTTAACAATGGCAGAACGATGCCGTCCAAGTGGGAGGATGCGGAGAGGTGGATTTGCAGCCCGGTTTCCGGCGATGGTTCGAAGAGGCCGGTGGTGCTTCCGCCATATCACCGGCGACCGAAGTCCAAGAGTGGTCCGCTTGGAGCTCCGGTGTTGATCTCTGGCTCTTCGTCTCATGCACCGGCATCGCCGCAGATCCCCTGCTTTGATAATGGGAAAGTTGTGAATTTTGAGGGCGGTTCGCCATTGCTGGCGGGGGTTCTCGTGACAGATCAGCAATTGTATGGTATGAATGGCAGAGAAAAACTTTTTGGTTTTAACTCTGAAGTTCATATCGATAGAGCGGCAAGTCTGGATTCCTTCGTGCAGCCATCGACTTCTTTGTCAGCCGAAGTTGTTTTCCGAGGTTAGCTACTAATTATACTTCTTCTTCAAGAGTAGTTGAGATGGTGTTAAATGTAAGGAAGGTTTGCATACATACCACTTACTTCCTATGTATTTACATATCTAGGGGTGTAAACGGCATGCTCAGCTCATGTTCGGCTCGTTTATATTTCGAGCTAAAAAAGTGTGTTCGTGTTCCGCTCGTTTGCTTAACGAGCCGAACACGAGCTGTTCACGAACAAAGAGTCCTTTTAACAACCCTAATCATGTAGACATAAGACAATAAGGGTTTGAGCAAGATTTAAAAATTATTATTTATATTAATACATCATTTGAATCTAATTTAATAATTTTTATTCTATTTTCTTAATCAATATTTTAATTGATTATAATATATATATATATATATATATATATATATAATATTTCAAGCCAAAATGAGCCGAACACGAACGAATACATCTTAGTTCGTGTTCGGCTCGTTAACTTATTGAATAAAATTAACGAGCCGAACACGAGCTGTTCGTGAACAACGAGCCGTTTTGACAGCCCTATACATATCTAACAGCTATACTTTAATTTTTTACATATATGCCGCTTTATCTACTTATGAAAACTGCATGTTTAACTTTTTTAGAAGTAATGATACCTAAATTTTACTTTTTACATTTATACCAGCTAAACCTTTCATATAACATAAAAAATACCACCATTCTTATTTTAAAATGTGAAATACAGCTTTTCTTGAAGAGGCAAGGCGGCATATGTGTAAAAATTGAAGCTTAGGTCTTAGATATTTAATACATAAGAGTTGGATGGTATGCATGTAAATCCTCCTTTTGTGTTTTGTATGGTGTACTTATGTTTTATTGCTGCCAATTAATTAACTCATTGATGTCTGGCTTAGGCTTTAGGCTGATTACAATGAATTAGTGAGCCTTTAAACATTTAGTGCACCTAACTTATAAAATTGTAAAATGTAAATCCATTTCTTATTAAGATGTTTGATAAACTTAAGGGAAGATTTACATGCATATCACTTAATTTCCATGTATTTACATATCTAACACCTAAAGTTCAATTTTTACATATATGTTAGCTTACTCATGAAAGTTAAAATAGTGACATTTTTTATCTAATAATATGAAGGATTTGGTTGGTATAAATGTAAAAAGTAAAATATAGGTGTACATACATTGGGGTTGGATGGTACGTATGCAAATGCATGACCTTTAATTATCATCTATTGTCAAAATTTTCAGGATATAGATTTAATGGGACTCGGGAACTAGCCACAATGATGTCCCCTTTGGCTAGGAGCAGAGATGTTGGCACGCAAATGAGTCCTGAAGGAAGTACTCCATCTTCCCCAAAGGAGAAGCCTTCGTCGCTATCTCAATCTCCACTATTTGTTCATACCATTACAGAGTTGCAGAGCAATTTTCCGTGTCTAGAGATCAGAGACGTGCAGGTGGATGACCGAGTCACAGTGACGAGGCGGTCGAAGAAACATATTTCTCGATGCTCTGATAAGCGATCGACAGATACATTGGAATGGAAGAAGAAAAGATTGGAGAATAGAATGGCGGATTGGGAAGTTATAGGCACCGAAAGACGCATATCAAAGTGAGTTGATTTTATTTGCATGAAGTTTTGAAATTTACTTGCTCCTTTTACATGAATGTTGATTTTTTTTAATGCAAATATGGTATTGCAGTTATTTAATTAAGGATTTAAATTATATCATAGGTTTGATAGGGAGGAAGCTAAGATTGCTGCCTGGGAGAACCTACAGAAAGCAAAAGCTGAGGCTGCTCTACAAAAACTGGAAGTGAGTTGTTTCTAAATGCTTAATATTTGCAATTTTATACTTAGCATCCATTTCTAATTCCAATGTATTTACATTTATAACACCTAAATTTAGATTTTCACTTTTATCTACCCAAATCTTTCACGTGAAATAAAAAAATTACCATATTTTAACTTTTAAGGGGGGAAATAGAACTTCTTGTGCATTGGTAAAATGGCAGATATGTAAAAATTGAAGTTTAGGTGTTAGATATGTACATACATGGGAATTGATAGTTCTACAAGTAATTCTTTAAAGAAATTGTGGTTATTTACAGACATACCGCCTAATTCTTATGTATTTATATATCTCACACCTAAACTTTACCTTTTATATTTATACCACTTAAATCTTTCTTGTCACAGAAAAAATACAGCCGTTTTTACTATTAAAAATTGAATTATGCCTTTTTGTGCATAGTTAAAATGTCATATATGTAAAAATTGAGGTTTAGGTGTTAGATATATAAATATATAAGAATTGAGTTGTATGTATATATAATATATGTATATATATATAAATATATATTTGTAATTCTCATCATAAGTAAAAAAAAAATCTTTGCAAGGTTTTATAACTAATTTTATAAATAGCTTTAGCCGTCCAGAACAGACCCTTAGCCCTACTGTGCTGCCATGTAATAAAAAGAAAAAGTTTACCTTCCCCACGACAATTTTTATGCATATGTTCATGACACCAAGGCGCTATAAGTATAAATATCAAACTTTGGGTGTTAAATATGTAAATAAGTAAGAATTGTATGGGTATGTATGCAAATTTCCCAAAAAAAATTTCTATTGTGCATGCTTTTACCCAATCAAATATAAATTTAGTACTAAAAGATGCCTAATTTGATATTTTGGACATTTTGCAATCAGATGAAATTAGAAAAAAAACGGTGTTCTTCAATGGAAAAGATTTTGAGCAGGCTTCGATCGGCTCAGAAGAGAGCTCAAAATATGCGAAGTTCGGTGGTGGCTCAACAAGTTTGCATGGCTCCCAAAACCGGCCGGAGCGTCTCGTATTTCCAAAAATATCGCCGAATGTCTTCTTTTCAAGGATGCTTTACCTGCCAAGGCTTCTAAACACATCATTGTTTTCTTAAGGTACTTTCTACCTCAGTTCTTAAAGTTCTCATCTTTGATGCTGATAAATTCTTATTTGGTAGTAGCCAACATTTTTCAATAATTTCCCTAATAAGCTATCAAAGAGAAGTCTATGGATATTTTTGAAATTACAAAATTTATGAACAGGAGTTTATTTGCAGTGTCTCCTAAATGAAATATTTATGTTCTAAGTGAAATCTTCAGGTAGTGTCTGCCTCAATTCTAAAAGTTTTATATCTTTGATTCTGATACACTAAGCTTTTGTAATTTATATGGTAGTAGCCGACATTTTGCAATAATTTCCCCAATAAGCTATTAAACTGAAGTTTTTGGATAGTTTTGAAATTACAAAATTAATGAACTGGAGTTTATTTGCAGGGTTTCCTAAGTGAAATCTTCTGGTAGTGTCCGCCTCAATTCTAAAATTTTATTTCATTGATGCTGATACCTTAAGTTTCTGTAATTTATTTGGATTCCGCTGACATTTTGCAGCAATTTCCCTAGTAAGCTATCAAACAAAAGTATATGGATATTTTTGAAATTACAAATTAATGAACTGGAGTTTTTTTGGAGGGTTCCCTAAGTGAAATCTTCTAGTCTTTGCCTCAATTCTAAAATTTTCTATATCCTTGATGCTACTTGTAAGTTCCTGTAATTTATTTGGGATTTGCAGCCATTTTGCATCAATGTTCCTAGTAAGCTATCAAACAAATGTCTTCGGGTAATTCTGAAATTACAAAGTTAATGGGCTGGAGTTTGTTTGGATGCCTTCCTAAGTGAAATATTCAATTCTGAAGTGAAATCTTCAGGTTGTCTCTGCCTCAATTCTAAAAAGTTCTATATCTTTGATGCTATTACCTTTAAGTTTCAGTAATTTATGTGGGAGTTGCAGACATTTTGCAATAATTTTATTCTGTTGTATGGATCTTTAGGAGAAATTAGTTCCAGTGAATATAGTTAATGTTGAATCATTTTTAGATGTAAGGTCTCATATTATTTATAAGTGCATATAACTCAGTAATGATTATATATCGTAAAGAGAGAAAGAAAAACAGTGAGAGAGGGAGATGGATGCTAGCCTTGAGAGAGAACTTAAGAAATGTATTCATTTCATTTTTTATCTCTGATGAGCTGGAGAAGTCAAGCTCCTCAGAGGTTCCCGAGGGGCAAGATTTTAGAGGGAGGGAGGGAGAGATGGAGCTTCCATCTTCTTTCCTTTAACCTTCCTTTTATACTGAAGAGAGAGACAATAATCGACATAATACATCTCGTACTGTATGATGCACTTTTCTAATGTTTTGATAAAAAGACTGCAATATGGATGTCAGTTGTGGTCGGTACCACGACCACCCCTAGTACTGGGTAAAAAGATTGAGTTCCAAGTATCAAATGAGGCCTTAATAATGGATTGACATGTCCTTAGTAGTATATGATGACCATCCTTGATAGCTGCCCTCACACAGGTGGGCTAGACTATCCTTTTGAGAGGAAGGAATATAATCGGTTCGACAGGTGGGCTCGAGCCACTTTGGCATGCGAGCTTGGTTTAGCCATTGCGGCAGGTGGGCTTGGTTTAATAAGAAAAAAAATTCTTTATACTCGTATTTGTATGTAATGATAACCTGATTGAATTTTTGAGTTGATGATTCTTGGGCTTTAATAGTTTGGGAAACTTACATACATATCACACAATTCTTATGTATTTA
>NW_018165029.1:23291-30817 GCF_001263595.1 Phalaenopsis equestris | reverse complement strand
AACGCCGACGTTACGGCGGCCCACCGCTCACCGGCGACAAACCTTAATCCCTTCTGCGGCAACGGTGACACTTTCCCTTCCTACCCCTTCGACGTCGCCATCTTCTCCAGCTTGCCGTCCGAACATCCACCGCCGGCCACCGCTCCCCACCACAAAAACCTCCGCATTCTTCACCTTCTCATTGCTGCTGCAGAAGCCCTCCGAACCGCCCACAAGCAGCGAGAGCTCGCCGGAGTTATACTGAAACGTCTCAAATCACTGCTTCTCCCGTCGGAATCCGCCGCAACAATCTTCGAAAGACTAGGCTTACACTTCACCGAAGCTCTGCAAATCCTCCTCGCCGGAAAAGGTCCCACCTTTAATCTCCCTCCCGCCGGCGACGAGCCCTCTGCTCTCCAGCTGATGCAGGACATGTCGCCGTACACCAGCTTCGGCCATTTCACCGCCAATCAATCCATCCTCGAAGCCGTCAATGGATCCCGCCGAGTTCACATCATTGATTTCGACGTCAAGGAGGGGCTTCAATGGGCCTCGCTGATGCAAGCTCTGGTTTCTGATAAAAATGGCACCTTTACTTCACACAGTCTCCGAATCACCGCGATTGCCGGCGGGAAATCGACGGTGAAGGTTGAAGAAACAGGGCAAAGACTGACTGCCTTTGCGTCATCCGTAAACCTTCCGTTCACATTCGGCCATTGTAAACTCGGATTGAATCAGAGATTCCGGCCGGCTGCTCTGAAGCCGATTGAAGGGGAAGCAATAATACTGAACTGTGTTCTTCACTCACCGCAAGCTCCACACCGCTCCGCCGCCTATATCAAATCATTCATCAGCAGCGCAGCGGCCGTCGGAGCGAGCTTGGTGACGGTGGTGGAGGAGGAAAGCGGGGGAAGAAAAGCAGAGGGGTTTATGGGGAGGTTTGTGGATGAGATGGAGAGGTATTGGGTGATGATGGAAGCGGTAGAACAAGGGTTTCAGAAGCAGAGGAGGGCGAGGAAGATGGTGGAGAGGGAGATATTTGCTCCAAGAATCGTGGCGGCAGTGAGTAGGGTTTGTTGTGAGGAAGAAGGAGGAGGAGGAGGAGTTGGGGAGTGGATGGCGGGGGGAGGATTCCGGCGAGTGGGTTTCAGTGGGTTCAATGTCTCACTAGCTTTAATGCTGGTTAAGCTGTTCGGTGATGGATATGAGGTTGAAGAAGATGGTTCTAATAAGCTTGTTTTGAGATGGAAGTGGCGGCGGCTTGTTTCGTCCTCCGCTTGGTCGCCGGCGACGATGAAGAATTGCTTGTAATGTGTGTTCGAGTAATTTAGGTGATACTCTTAGGAAAGTTATGAAATTATATACAAAGTTGTAAAATTTGGATTGACATTGAACCAATTGAATCAGTAGAAAGAGAGGTTTAAGATTCAAATGTTGAATCGAAAATAAGTAATACCTAAAATAAAATTTTAACATATGTAATCCAATTGAACCAGTAGAAAGAGAGGTTTAAGATTCAAATATTGAATCGAAAAGAAGTAATACCTAAAATAAAATTTTAACATATGTAATTTTATGTATGCATGAAAATATATATTTCACTTTTTAAAAATTAAAATAATGATATGTTTTATGTGATAAAGATTATTTATGTAAATTAAATTTCTTTGTAATAATGATTTATTTGATGTGATACGAGTGATTTGTGTGGTCTAATGGTAGAAGTAGAGAAAATATTTACATGAGTCACTTCCTCTAAAGAAACTTTGATTCGTTGCTGCAGTTACCTCCCTTTTAACTATATTCCAGCACTTACGTTAAAAGTCTACAGTGAAACCATCTGAACCAGCTGTTTTATTGGCATCAATTGTTCCCAATTGTTCCCAATGTACTCCCTATGGTCGACCAACAAGGAATATTTTATGCTGCTACTATTCTGTGTATCACCAAACAATTTTTCAAAGTATTTTACCGCACTGTTCTCTCGATCTCTTTTTGATTGAAAATTCAGTTATCATTCTCATCTTTAATCTTTGTGATGGTATTTCCCCTTCTCTTGCTTTTTATACATGCATAATATAGATATATATATATATATATATATATATGTAAAATGGTTTGTTTGTAGAGCAGCCTCTTTGAAGGTCGTAAGTTTCATTAGGTCACGAGTTCGAATCCCCTTGCACGTAGAAAATGGTACTCGAATATTTAACACACCTAGGTATGATCAGGACTCGTCTAATAGCCTCCGACTGTTCCTTTTTAAATATAGCCTCTAGCCATTCCTTTTTAAATATATACAGGCAATATTTAAATTTAGGGGCATTTAGATAAATCTCACACAATGCTTATATATTTACATATGTAACACCCGTGATTTAATATTTATTTATAAGACCTTAGTTTTATAAATATATGCATGAGAATGCACATTTTATTTTTTAAAAAATAATGATGGTATTATTTTATTGAGATTTTAATTATTTAGGGTCTGCTTGGGACAGCTGTAGTTTATTTAATAATCGTTGATAAACTGATTAAAAATAATCTGCTGATTAGCTAGGTGCGGTCGCTATTACAAATTTTTATTTTTTTGAAAAACCAGACCGTTGCTAATAAGCTCATGTGAAAATTTGTTTTCTGTGTTTTGAAAACACATAAGCTGCCAAAACGCAGTTTACTCAAACATGTCAAGTGCGTTTTCAAAATATGCGTTTTCAAAATATCACCACACCAAATAAGCTGCCCCAAACAGGCCCTAGTGATAGATCTTTCAGTTCAGTAATGTGACAGGGATGTTTATATGTTTTATATGTAAATACTGGAGACTTGTGGGGTATATATAACAATGCCATTTAAATTTATTTCCAAATTAGCAGATTAAATTTTTTATTTATTGCAAACTCTTGAAAAAATAATTAAAAAAAATTAATACACGTTATTGTTAAATTTTGATGAAGATAGATTGAACCACGTTTTAAGAAAATATTAAAAATTCTTATTGTTACTAGTGACGTGTGTCGTGACTCTTTGGTTGGCATTTGTGTTGTTATTTATGGGTGCCCTCAGGTCACGAGTTTGAGCACGTCTGAGTGCATCTGCTTTTCAGTACGAGATAGAGTGGTTAGACACATGAGGTTAATTGGGGTCTCGTATCATAGCCTCAAATCAATCTTTAAATATATATGCAAATAAATATAGAAACACGGTAAATATTTAAATTTGTGGTATGTGCGTAAGTTTCATAAAATAATTGCTCCCAACTTTTTATTTATATATATTTTTTATTTTGTCTTGCGTAATATAACAAAAAAATATTACATCAGGACTCATAACGTAAAATTATGTTTGAAGTCCACTCGTATGCAGACATGCGATTTCAAGAAAAAGCGCGTGCTTTCCTGTGATCCGGCCCGGTAACACAGGAGAATATTTTTCACGGGTTATCTCGGGTTATTCAGGTGTTATTGTGGTGATATTGATATGTTATTGTGTTATTATAACACCAAAAATATTCTCAGAATACAATAGCACATCAATATCACCATAATAACACTTGAATAATGCAGAATAACACGAGAGAAATATTCCTCTGCGCTAAAACAATTTTTTTTATATATTTTTCTGTCACCACCACGTGTCCGCATATGAGTGGACTACGAACTTAGCTCTACGTTAGAAGTCGTGATGTAAATAAAATAAATTTTATTTACATTTCTCAACCCTAAACTTTTATATTTACATGCCGAGCCCTCAAATTTTTATAAAAATAACATTACTATTATATTTAAAAAGTGCAATACACATTTTCTTGTATAGATTTAAGGAACCAAAGTGTTGTGTAAAAATGAAAGTTTAAGGGTGATATATGTAAAAACATAAGAAGTCCTTTTTAAATTGTGAACTTAGCTTGGTTTTATGTGAAGTCCCAATCAAGTTTATTTTATTTTTAATAAATATTAAGAGAAAAATAATTTATTTAAGTTCGATCTTAAAAAATTAAAGCATGAGCAGCATTTTTATGTTGAAAAATTATTGCGTACGTTCACCACACTGTCACCTCCCAAAGGAGCTCATAAGAGAGGTGAGCAGCCCAGGACTTAAATACTGCTTTTCAGCTCTACACCTAGCCGAAGTGGGACTATTTGTCTGTGACATTCTCTTCCACCCAATCACGTGACGCCCTCGTCACGGATCGACTCCACCAAGGGTCCCACTAGATCATGGAGAGTCCACTCACCTGGCAGGCAGGAGTCTGCTCTGAAACCCACTCGTCACCTCCCAAAAGGACACCTAGCCGATGTGGGACTATTTTTTTGTGACAGCACGCTCCGATTAATATACTCTCTCTATCAAAAATGTATGTCAGTGGGCCCCACTTAATTTTTTTTTTTAAATCTTATTGGACAGCGCACGTAAATTGCGTGCGTTGTCCGCACAAAATAATCGCTCTTTTATGTTCAATCAAGTTTGAATAAGTCTCCAAAATTTTATCTTTTAGAAGTTATCAAGATCCTAAATTTCAATAATGCATGGTTAATTTACATACATACCACTCAGTTTTTATGTATTTACATATATAACACTTGACTTTCATTTTTTTTTTATATAGCACACCTTATTTATGTATGAATATGTGCATTTTAATATTTAGAAGTTAAAATAATGATGTATGAAAATACCTTTATAATTTATTAGCCCTCTCACTTCTCTTGTATATATATTTTTTCAAGTCCATATTTCATTAAATAGGCTATTCCACTTACTAATTTGAAGAATAATGTCCACTGCATGCTATTTTATTATTTAATTTAGGAAGATTTACATATATGCCACAAAATTCCTATGTATTTACTTTTCAAACACCTAAACTTTGATATTGACATTTGTTGAATTTAAAAATGTCCGGGAAACACAACCAAGTTATAAAACGTCACACTGGAAAAGTAGGAAATAATAGAGAATAAGTAACATTTATTCATGATATTGACCCCTATTTATAGGAATGGATCTACCTTTTACAAAATTACAGATTCCCTCTAATCATTGGCCTTTTAGACTGATAGACTCATCCAGTCGGGAGATGTTGGTTGATCGTTTGTTCGATGTTTACTCCGTCAATTTTCAGTTCAAGGCAGGAATATTTGGTGATCATTGTTTCGAGGGACATTTCCTCGATATGTTGTCAAAGTCTGATTAATTTGATCCCCCGTTCCATGCTATCCTTGTCAACCTATGATCTGTCGGTCGTCTGACAATTTTTCGTCATTGATGTCCATGGACAATCGGTTTTCTAATCGATCACTTCTTTAGGTCTTCTAGGTTTTTTTTTTATTGTTTCGAGATTGATGCAGACGTATTTTTTTCGTATACAACATTAATATCACTATATCTATGTATGAAAAAAAATTATTCACTTTTAAAAAATTAGTGATTGTGGTTTTGTTTTATGTGATATGAAAGATTCGAGCGTTTGAAATGTAAACAATCAAATTCAAATATTAGTGATGAATCTTCTTAGAGCGCAGGGTCTCATATTATTTGTGAGCTCACACAATCAGAGAGAGATATTGTTTGAGTGTACTGTTGAAGAAGAGAAAAAAATGAGTGAAAGTCAATCTGCATCCTTAGTTTTTCGCTTTATGCAGAGATAGGACCTGAGACTGGAGGGTGCAGAAATTTGTTTCTCTCCCTGTGGCTCTCGATCCTTGCCCCTCGACAGGGGAATAAAAACAAATAATAAATATTAGACCATACCGTATGAGGCCAGTTCATAATGTCCTAGTGAGAAGATGGAGAAGTTGATGTCAGACAACGCCCTCAAATAGACATGAACACATGTTTTTGCATTGCGATATATTCTCTATTTCGGTGGTTCGCTAATCTAGAGGAGTAGTTACATAGAGCTTGATAGGCCACTTCGACAAGTGAGTTCTACACGTCACTTCGACAAGTGAGCTCACACAATGGAGACTGGAAAATCCTTAGAACGGTGGGACCTTCTTGGCCCCTGAATTCTACTAACATATACATTGGCCCATGGGAGCTGCATACAAGTACACAGTTAGAAATGTTAATTCACATGTATCGTGTAGCATGTCAGTAAGTGTCCCTTTAATTTATTGACGTGTTATCTTCTAATCTCTATTAAAGCACACAATCTATGATGAAAAAAAAAAAAGTTGATTATCTTAGGGTCCGTTTGGGGCAGCTTATAAGTGTGGGCGGCGTTTTGAAAACGCCACCGTACCGTTTGGTTCGCGCTTTTCGTCAGCTTATCCGAAACTGTGTTTGGGTTTTTACACTAAACGCGGGCCGCGGGTCGACCCCTGCGGCAGACCCGCGGGCCGCATTTCAGGATAAACAACTTATCTTGAAACGCACAAGCTGCCACCCTTAACAAGTTCAAGATCGCGGGGGATAACTTTTAATGTTTAGTTATCTTTCATTTCCATTCCATGTATATGATCGAGTTCGACCATTATCAAAACCTAAAGGATAATGAATACGCGTATAAAAACTAATTAAGTCGTGTATAAGTCATAAGATGAATCATAAGATGTAAAATTTTAAATTATCTCTGAACTCCCAATCATCAAACTAAGATGCCAAATATATTATTCCTCAAAATATATTACAACCCACATGTTGGATCAAGATATGTTATAATAATTCCATCATAAATTAAATAAAGCCAAATAAAAACTACTAATTAAAAAAAACTAAACTAATTACAAATCATATCCCATGCAATATTATTTATTCTATATCTCAAATCCTAAATTTATTGCAATCATTTTCTTTGCATGCTACCATTATATTGCACTTCATGTCACCAAAAGACATTGAAAAAATTTTCAATGATTTTAAGGGTGCGTTTGGGGCAGCTTGTGCGTTTCAAGATATGAGCTTCTCCTGAAACGCGGCCCGCGGGAGGGCCACGGAGTTCGGCCCACGGCCTGCTTTTAGTGTAAAACCCCAAACGCGATTTCGGATAAACTGGCGAAACACGCAAACCAAATGTTTCAGCGGTGTTTTGAAAACGCCGCCCACACTTATACGCTGCCCCAAACGGGCCCTAAGTAATATGACTTTCACTAATACATTTGAATTGAGTGGTATTCATGCAAATATTTTCCATTTAATAATGTTCAATAATCTCATGCATTTTATTTTTATACTTACAAACCCTATTAGTTAGTCCTACATGCATAAATATATTAATTTAGTGCATAGTGTTTTTGTCCTGTATATAAAGTGTTGACCAATGAATTGACCTTTTTTTGTCCTGTGAAGAAAATCCTCATTTATTTTTATTAATTTGAAATTAAATTAACAATGAACATAGGGCCCTATACTTGCCACGTTGTGGTCAAAAACTTAATGTGAGCAATTTATAAGTTAGATACTTAGGTCATTATTTGAAATTTAGGCATTAAAGAATAGGAAATATCACCATCATATTATGTCATAGCTTTTTTGGATTTATGTGAAATGCAAATATATAATTAAGAAACAATTCTCTCTCTCTCTCTCTCTTTTATATA